>NW_007727074.1:122852-159286 GCF_000696425.1 Galeopterus variegatus | reverse complement strand
AGTGATAGGTCGGGTAAAGGGCATAAAGAAATATCACAATTTGTAAGAATGAATATGCTAAGCTAATAATAAATAAAAAAGAAAACTTTCATATGTTTGGAAGCATAATGATAATAATAATAATTACCTGGAGGTCACAAGAATATGGCCACAGGTGAGGAAAAGCCCAGTGTAAAAGGATAGGGTAGCTTCGAAGAGGAGGGGTTTGTTAAATGCAAGGTTATTGAAGAACAATTGGATGCTCAGGTAATGCCACTGCCTGGGTCTCAGATGCAGAAGAATGATCTGCCTTCGCCTGAGAAAATTTCAAGAGACTGTTTCTCTACTAGAGAGAGGACTGTTTGGGGAGAAATTTGAAAATACGATGAAGAGAAGTTTAAGGAAGCATTGTACATTAGAAAGAACACAAACTTTGAGGGATTGTATCTCACCTCTACTGTCCATTAGCTGTTTGTTTTTAGACAAGTTACACACTTAGCAGAGACTCAGGTTCCTGATCTGTAAGACACAGGCTTAGTATCTACCTTACAGGGTTAATTTAAGGATTTGAAATGTTATGATCGAAATGACTGGTACCTTGTTATTATTGTTATTAACATAATAGAGAATTTAAAAGGCAAGATAAAAAAGGACAGAACTGAACTAAATAGAAAAGAGGGTAAAAGAAATAAGTGAATGAAAAGTGGCAAATGGATAATGAGGATGAATCTTGAGTAGGAGGTAAAGACAAGAACAGGATTCCGCAGTTGTGAGTATCCTCTCAGCTATACATTGTAGTGATATCTCTGCAGCAGTTCTGGTGTCTTAAGTGGGCCTGATTGTATGAAGCCCACTATGGCTATGGTAGCAACTCAACCTTGGCAAAGTTCAAAGAGTAATGGGATCTACTGTTAGATCTAGAGTGATCTTCATCTGTCATTTAGGCCAAACCTTCCATTTCATGGTGGAGAAAACTGAGGTTGAGGAAAATTCAGTAGCTTGGTCAACAGCTTACAACTTGTCAAAGAAAATCAAAACCAGAGCCAAGGTCCACTGAATCCCAGCTCAGTGCTCTTTCCATTAAAGTGCATGTTAATTGATTTTAGGGGACTCTTTTTCTTTTTTCTTTCTCTATTACACAAGGACTTTATTTTTATTGTTTTTATTTATACATATTTATGGGGTACAGAATTGACTATCAGTACTTGTGTGCAGTATGTGATGATCAAATCAATATTATTAGCATGTCCATCATTACAGAATTCACAATTGCTTTTCGTGTCCCTTACCCAATTACTCCCTATCCCCCTTTCCCACCTCTAGTAACTAGAGGTGTATTCTCTCCTTCCAGCAGTGTAGAAGATTNTTCTGGATCAATCAATGTGAAATGTCTTTCCATTTATTAGATCTTTAATTTCTTTCAGTAACGTTTTGTATGCAAGTTTTCAGCATGCAAGTCTTTCATTAAAGTTAATCCTAAATACTTGCTCTTTTTGATGATATTTTAAATAGAATTGTTTTCTTAATTTTATTTTTGGATTGCTCATTCCTAGTGTTTTGAAATAACAACATAGCATCTTGTATCCTGAAACTTTGCCGATTTTATTTATTAGTTTTAGTTGGGTTTTGATGGGTTTTCTAGGATTTTTTGTAAGTAGGATCATCTTTCTTTGCAATTGGGATGCATTTTATTTCTTTTCTTAGATTCAAGGAGAAGGAATATATAGATTCCTCTTCTCAATGGGAGTATGGAAGAATTTGTGGCCATCTTTAATCCACCACACTCAAATATCAAAAGGATACTTTTATTATAATTCTTTAAAAGCCTTCACTAACTGATTTATCAGAAATTTTTCTGAGTAATTATTTAATCTTGATGTAACTTAAAGAAAGGGAGATTGAAAAAACTAATATTGACAGTCCACATATCCTTTAGATTATCTTTTAAATAGCATCATTTCAAAGTATATAGGAAAACAGATTCAGGAGTCGGATGACATGGTTTAGAATCACAGGCTCCATAATTTTTTAGCTGAATAAGCTTCACAGGCCTCAATTTCCTCATCTGAAAAATGGGCATAGTAATACCAACATCATATTTTGGAGACAAATTGATATAGATGACATGGTTTAGAATCACAGGCTCCATAATTTTTTAGCTGAATAAGCTTCACAGGCCTCAGTTTCCTCATCTGAAAAATGGGCATAGTAATACCAACATCATATTTTGGAGACAAATTGATATATGTAAAGCATCTGGTAAAGTAACATACACATAGTGGGTACTAAAATATGCTAATTGGGTTCTTCTCTGCCTACCTCATGGGATTATTACAAAGATTACATAAACAATGTGTGTAGAAGCACTTAGTCCAGGGACTAGCACTGGATAAGCACTTAAATGTTAGCATTTATCACTAAGTGCCAAATAGCATTTCATGCAAGATTGAGTCCCCTAGCCAATGGATGAAGCCACTATCAAAGATCAACAAACACACAGTGAAACAAATAATCATGAAAGAGAATCAGCAGAAATAACAACAGATTTATATTTCTAAGACTTCAGTTATTAGAATTATCAATACAGACTATAACATTACCAAAATGTTGAAATTAGTAAATGATGGAATTACAAACATGGCAAGTCCAACCACCAAAAGATACTAAAGAACAATATATATATAATAATTGAAATTAAAAATTCAACTTAAATTATTCAAAATTGAAAAATAAAAATATATCTAATTTGGGGGGAAGCAGCTAGAGCTTTGCAAAGGAAAATAAATGCATAGCATTGACAGGGCTTCTGTCTCAATGTCAGGGCTCAGATAGAAAAAGATTGGGACACCAAGACCTGAAATGGTAACATACTGTGGACAAACCTGAGAATCTTGAACCCCCTGATTCTCATGAACACTCTTGCCTGGCAGAGGCAGCCCCTCCCCCCTACTAGAGGAGAGTATCCTCCTACCACTTACAGATGCTCCAAAGACATCACAAGGTGAAGCGTGTCCTTCTTTTAAGATTAGCCTTCATCATCTTTCATTGCTTCCAGGGAAATTACCCAGTCGTATCTCAGTACAGCTAAAGGGGAAAATAATAGTGCCTGCCTTGGGCAGCTGCAGATTATCTACTGCAGGAATTACAGGACCTGACTATTACCAGCTAATACTGGTAGAACATATGAGGGAATGATGTTGAGGGTATTGGAGCAGAAGGCTGCAACTTAAGGCCAGATTGGGGACTATGTATTGGCATGGGTGGTCTTACCCGTGATGCCTCAGGGCTCAGCACTCTGTCAAGGACACGTGGAGCCGGTACTACTATACTCCTAGGATTGAAGCTTGAGCAGACCAATAATCTACAGTAAGTGAAGCATAGATGATAAAAAATGGGAATTTCTGGCTAGATTATGAGAATAAAGACCACATGACCTTGTTCGCTAGGAAGGCCCGAGAGACATTTGTATTCACCAAGGCAACAGTAAAGCTCTCTGAGAAACTCCTTGGCAGAAGCCCTCTGCATACCATGGTTGCAATAAGAGAGGGTGCCAAGGAATTGATTTCTGTAGTTATCATAAGGATGGATGGGATTCAGGAATGGCAGAAGACAGATGACAGCACTTAAACGTCAGAGGCAAGGCGGGTGTGTGTTATTTTACGGTCAGCAAACTCGGAGTGGCTGTCAGTGTGCCTTGAGCTGGGGATGGCTAACAAACAATGTGTGTCAAAGAGCAGTGCAGATGAACAGTTAACTAGAGGTTCCTTTGCTAAAGAGAAAGCTAGTGACACAAGGATGAGATGAGCTACTGCAAAGGAAAATCACAATCCTTCACCCCTTTTCTGTATGTCTAAGTTGGTTTTCAGAACCAGAGCCCTGGAGAAAAGACATGCTACACCACCACAGGATAGAGGATAAATGTTCCCTCAATCTTTTTTCAAATGAGTCTTTAGCCATTTTACCAGAATTACTGTGTTTTTGGGAAAATAGAATATCCACACTTTCTGATAACTTTTGGATATGGCATTTAAGAAGCTGATACTGATCTAGAGGCCTGAAATGCTATCACGATCCTCTGGTTAGATGGGGGCCTTTAGACTAAATGATATATGGAGTTTCTGGCCAGTTTGTCTCAATCAGGGTACAGCAGGTCCACTGTGTGGTTATTTCTCTGAGTTCCTGAGGGTATAATTTGGATAAATATATTTAATATCTAGCTGAACACTGACATTGATTCATTAACCTATAGGATAAGAACCATCATGCTAGGAATGGCCAAGTGGAACCTATAACCAAAATAATAAATAAGAAGCTACTTGGCATTCCGGGAAGAATTAAGAAATTAACACAAACACAAAAGACTTAAAGAAATTGTGAGTAGTCCCCATTATATTCTCTTCCATTCACCTATCTGGCATAAAAAAAGACAGATTATAGGCAATCATGGGCAAAAGGTAACCTCAGGTGTAGTGCTGTGCCAGATATGGCTTTTCTCCTGGAAGGGATAAGAAAAGCAGAACTGAGAAGGGCAGAGGCAGTGCCACCATGAAGTCAACAAGACTCACACCTCACAGCTTCTCACTACATGGCACTGCCTGAGGTCTTGAAGGGTCCTAGCCATGTGATCACATGACCATTTCTGTATTCATAATATCTGTACTCGTAATTTCATCTTTTTCTCAAATAGGACCCAAAACTGTAAAATCTTCTGGCCTATAGTACAGATCTACCCCCAAGAATAGGAAAACGATATAGTACTTACCCAATTTATCATATCATTTGAGTTTTAACAATAATAATGCATTATCAAACTACTTAAATAATTTAAAATCGAACTAAAAATATAAAAAGCAAATTCTCCCATCTACAGTTTTACTCTCTAGCATACTTTTTATGGAAACTATTATTCAAAGCATGTACATTAATTTATATTGTTTGATAAAATTTGGATACCTACTGTTCCACTACCACACATCCTGGGCTTTGTTTCCAGTTTTATGCTTTGACAAGGGAAGATGCTCATGAAACTTTGTTAAAGGCCAGGGTGGGGGTGGGGCAGGGGGAAGGGGAGCAGCATAAAGAAAAATATGTATGATATAATTTCTTTTATGCTTATAAAAATGATTATATAAACATAAAAAGATTGTAACAATATTCAAACTGTTAATAGTCATCTCTGAGAAGTGGAATTACTGGAAGATGGAAGGGATTCTCCTCATTTTATTTTTTAAATATTTCCAATTTGAAATATCCCTGTTATACCAAAAGTATTTACATAAAAAGTAAAAGAAAAAGTGAATGAGAGGTGAGTAAGGAGAGAAAGAAAGAGAAACTAGATCCAAGACATTTAGCAGAGGAGGAAATTAAAAGAACCATATCCGGAGCAGGATGCCAGAAAGTGTTAGCTAGTGATGGCTGATCCCCAGAATTAAGCAGGGCTCTGTGTGAGTAAGGAGAGAAAGAAAGAGAAACTAGATCCAAGACATTTAGCAGAGGAGGAAATTAAAAGAACCATATCCGAAGCAGGATGCCAGAAAGTGTTAGCTAGTGATGGCTGATCCCCAGAATTAAGCAGGGCTCTGTAGCTATTGATAATGAGAACAGAACTGAGTATATGAAGAAAATCATTTGATGCAATCCAGTTATCAGATAAAAAAAAATTTTTTTTTACAGACATGGCTTTCTTCGTGTATTCCATAAAATAGTATTTACTGATGAATTTGAATATGTTGGATACCTTGTGATACTGATGAATATCTTTCCTATTCTAATCTCTTGGATACCCCGATTAAATGACATCTATGATCAGGAATTAATACATTCTAACTATGTTTTTCTCATGCTTTATATTCTAGAGGCCCTATTTAAGGTAAGTTAAAATTTGTGTGTGTATGAATGTGTTATAAGTCTAAAAGGGAGATATCCTAACCTCATTTTTCAACACTAGCTATGGACAGTTTTTTTAAGGAGTATATAAAAATTCTCCCTCACTTTTCAAAACAAATAGACTTTATTTTTTAAAGATGATTTTTAGGGTGACTCAATACAAAATGCATACTATAAGCACTAATTTCGCATTTGTGAAAATAAATTATAAAGTGGTGTGAGTCAAAGAGACACAGTGAGCTTAAGAGGTATTGGCAATGTTAGATTTAGCAGGCTGTTGAGTATGTGGATGTTCATTTTATTATTTTTATACAAGACAGATAAACAGATGGATAGATAGCTTAACAGATATTCTCTTGCACGTGAAAAATATTTCACAGTTTGATTTTTAAAATCCAGTATAAAGGTAACTGTTAAATAATAGAAATGTATGCCCATAAACTGATGATAGTATTGTGTTCTATGAATGAACAAGTTGTAACATGAAATACTTTTACCCAGAAATTTTAAACAGAGAAATAGTATCCAATATTTGGACAAAATAAATGAATCTCAAATCTTTACTGGGCTGGCTGGTTAGCACAGTTAGTTAGAGCATGGTGTTACACCACCAAGATTAAGGGTTTGGATCCCCTTACTAGTCAGCCACCAAAAAAAAAAAAATCTTTACTGGAAAATTTAAATGCTACTGCAAAGCCATAGTCTCAGAAAAAGTAGATTCAAATTTAATCAGATTGTATGTAATAAATTCCAAGCTAGTTGGAAAGACTATTGGAGTTTTCATAGAATTAAGAGGAAATAAAGCAATCAGGATTACGGTTAGTAACAGCATGAGGGTAAGGGATGAAGAGTACCCTAAAATTAAGCTGATAAACCATATCAGTACTTGTGTACAGTATGTGATGATCAAATCAATATTATTAGCATGTCCATCATTACAGAATTCACAATTGCTTTTCGTGTCCCTTACCCAATTACTCCCTACCCCCCTTTCCCACCTCTAGTAACTAGAGGTGTATTCTCTCCTTCCAGCAGTGTAGAAGATTTCTGCTTTCTCCACATCCTTCTGCTTTCCCCACATCCTTGCCAGCATTTGTTATCCTCAGTCTTTTTAATAGTGGCCAGTGTAACTGGGGTGAGATAATATCTCAATGTGGTTTTGATTTGCATTTCTCTGATGACTAGTGATGCTAAGCATTTTTTCATGTACCTGTTGGCCATTTGTATGTCTTCCTTTGAAAAGTGTCTATTCATCTCCTTTGCCCATATTTTTATTGGATTATTTGTTGTGTTTTTTACTGAATAGTTTTTTGAGTTCTTTGTATATTCTGGATATTAATCCCTTGTAGGATGTATAGCTTGCAAATATTTTCTCCCATTTAGTATGTTGTCTTTCTGCTCTGTTGATTGTTTCCTTTGCTGTGCAGAAGCCTTTAAGCTTGATATAATCCCATTTATTTAGTTTTTCTTTTGTTGCTTGTGCTTTTGGGGTCTTATTCACAAAGTCTTTGCCCAGTCCTATTACCTGGAGTGTTTCTCCTATATTTTCCTTTAGTAATTTTATGCTTTCAGGTCTTATATTTAAGTCTTTATTCCATTTTGAGTTGATTTTGGTATACAGTGAGAGGTACAAAAGACCCCGAATAGCCAAAGGAATCCTAAGCAAAAAATAAATAAAGAAATAAAGAAATAAAGCCAGAGGCATAACACTACCTGACTTCAAATTATATTACAAAGCTATTATAACCAAAACAGCATGGTACTGGCATAAAAACAGACACTCAGATCAATGGAACAGAATAGAAAACACAGAAATCAACCTACATACTTACAGCCAACTTGATCTTTGACAAAGGCAGCAAGAACATATATTGGGGAAAAGACAGCCTCTTCAATAAATGGTGCTGGGAAAATTGGACATCCATATGCAGAAAAATGAAGCTGGACCTCGAGATAACTCTTTACATTTCTGAATACTTGGTATAAGGACAAAGTCTTACTCTTTATTCCAGTTCTTTCAAGTTCCCAGCAGAATAATCCAACCAACACTCTGTGTCAATAAGAGGAAAATAGGACATCTACAGAGGCTAAATGGTGACTAGGCCAGGACCACACAGGACCAGGACCTGGTCCTTTGCTTCCCAGATTCAGACATTAAATTTCCTCAGCCTGGCCGAATGTGAGCGGGCTCGAGGGAAATGGCTCTTTATCACTCAACACATGAAAGGCTGCTTCTAGACAAATACGGGAGTTTCTTAATTTATAATGGAGCATATGCTTTCCCTGGCTCATAAATATGTCTGTCTCCTACACTTTCTCAGAATCAAAGTAAGATGGGAGTAGGAGGATTAGGCTGGTAAGAGAAGACAAGTAATTCAAAATTACAAATCAGTGCCTTAAATAGTGTAATAGAAGAATACACAGGGTACTATGGGAACCAACATACAGAGTTCCTAGCACAGAATAGTAGGGTCAGAGAAGGAAGGCTTTCGAGGGAAGGAGATGCTTGAGTTTAATTTTTAGTAATGTATTGGAATCAAAGAAGAGAATGAGTATATGAGTACACAGCATGACGGGCAATAAGAACAAGGGAAAACTTAGAGGCAACTCTGTGATACATGCAAGGAACATCATATTCCCAATGACTAAAGCTCAGGTATGGCTTGGGCAGGATGGGGATTGTAGAGATGTTAGACTAGTATGGAGGATATGGCAAGAGATATAGACATGAATGAAATAATGAAAGGTTTCATAGGCCATGCTATCTCATCCATTTCTCTGGCATCAACTACCATTCATAGTCTAATGACTCCCAAATTCATGTTTCCAGCTCAAATTTTATCCAGAGCCTCAGATCATATAGACACTGCTGACTGGATCTCTCCAACAAAATACTCTACAAACATCTGAAACAGCATATTAAAAAAAAAAAAAAAAAGAGTATCCCCTCTAAACCTTCTCCCTTCAGAATTCCACTGGAAACCCAATTGTCCAAGCTGGAATCCATAATCGTCTCTGAAACCTCCCACTCTCTTAGCTATACGTGGTATTCAATAAATACTTTTTTGAAATAAAGAAAACTGATTGAATGAACTATCATAAAATAGTACGTACTTTGAATATTTTCTTCCTTGGAATAGATGCTTCAATCTTTCAGCCCTTTTATTTTAAATTAATATGATCACTTACTAGTATGAGTACATATTTTAATTTAGCATGGCTAAATTTAAATAATTACTATTATTATTATTATTTTTTGTCCTTTTTGAGACCAGCTGCACCGCGCTCAGCCAGTGAGCGCTGTGAGTGCACCAGTCATCCCTATATAGGATCCGAACCCACGGCGGAAGCGCTGCTGCGCTCCCAGCGCTGCACTCTCCCGAGTGTGCCACGGGCTAGGCCCTAAATAATTGTTTTTAAGAAGAAAAATGTTATGGTATTAAACCACCATAGCTGGTCATAATTCTGAAATATTTAAAAATAACTTGTTTCAACATTATAAATTCAGCAGATCAATTATTAGATAATAGTTAAGTGAGATAAAATATGGGAACATATTTATAAGATTTAAAATGTTCACATGTATTTCACTTTAACATAAAATAAGTTCCTTCCAAAATATTCATATTCTACTAGAAATCTCATATCCAACTAGAAACATACCTCAATTATCTTCAGTTGGAATTCAGCTGGTGCTGGAAGGAACTGTCAGAAATTGTGGATTCAAGGCAATGAAATTCATGTTTCCAGAATTCAGATTAAGTTATTAACCAGAATTCAAATTTTAAAAATGAAGCCAACATAAGGGAAAGGAAATGTGTCTAAGAAGGAACTAGATCTTACATCTAGTCTTAGGTCTAATGCTAAGTGATTTGTAGATGCTTCAAATTTTCCTATTTCCTTTTGGGTTGCTTCTAAAAAGTCACACTTTTTAGGGATTCTAAAAGAATGTGTCTGAATCAACAAATACTCTAGTTGTCCTCACTGGCTCTCTAGATATGAAAATAGAAAAAGATAAGTAATGCGCTTAAAAAAAAAAAAAAGCAAAAGCAATTTCTCAACTTGGAACTATCTGATTGAAAAGATTGTTATATTACTTTACCTGTTTAAAAGCATCCTAATAAGCTATTCTGTAGGAATATATGATTACGGAGTGAAACATACATAAATAGCTTGTTAAATGTATTTTTTTAATGTGCATGTGTTGATGAAGCCTTATATTAGCTCTTCAAACAACTATACTTACTGATATAGAGAAAAGTGTTGGTGTAATCATCGAGGTAATTCTGACAAAATACTTACTTTCACTTAAATTTTTGAGAAATTAAAAATGACTTTCATCCTGCATCATCACAGAATGAAATCACAAGTGAATTTCATAAATAAAACATAATGTTTTTTTATAAATAAATCTTTATATTTTGAAGTACTGTAATGAAAACCTTGCCCATGTGCAAAACAACAAACATAATCTAATTTTTTCTTGATTACCCAGAGTCACCATTTTTATATCAATCATGTAATACTATAAAATAAACTGTACCCCTCAGGATTATTGTGGTATTTAAGGCTGTGTGTTTTAAATGAAAGGACCCTGGCACACTGTGTTTTTGTCTGCCTTTCCACTGCAGCTACTTTTTACCAGTATCATTATATAAATCTGTTTCTTTTCATCTATATCTGTGTTTTACACCCAGTTCTGGATCAGTAGTCCTATTAGTCTTCTTTTACTACAGGATAAAGTTGATTAACTTTTTTTCTGTCTGTTTGTTTGATTTTGGTTTCCTGGTGATATTTCAGACATGCAGAGTCTTAAGGTAGATCAGAGAAAAACCTAACTGGTGATATTTAAGTTATTGTGGAAATGATGTAGTGTATTATAGCAAAAACAAACTTGATAATGTAACTTCTTTTAAAATCAACAGATAGCAGCAATGAGGAAGGATTATTTTTCAAATACATGGAACCTATTTGAGTTAGCAATTACATTAATTGGCATCATAGATGTAATACTTATTCAGACAAACTCCATTTATCATAGTTTTGATTTTATTGAAACAGTGGTCTTTATGAAAGTTGTCCGACTTCTTCGTATACTGTGCATTTTGAAGGTAAAGAACAAGTAAATACGCAATTTCAAATTCTTCCTGTTTTCATGAAATGAAAACTAAAATCAGTTTGCTAGTTTTATGGCTACCACTTTCTGTTGGGCCAATGTTTATGTTTTAAATTTTAGCTCCTATTGACAAGTTATGTTTTATAATATTTTAATTACAAATATCCAAATTATATTAGAAATTTGTTTAGCACATGCAAGTATAGAAATACTCATTACAGCTCTTCCTTTGAACAAAGAGCATATGAAAGTTCCTTAGTAAAGTAATTACAAGTTATTCCTGAAGTAATGTTTATTTTTATAGATACCTCGGGAATGAAAGATGGAAATCAGCAAAACAAACCATGCAAACCATTTGTAAGGGGGACAAAGAAAACAGCATACATTCATGCAAATCAAGAACAAAAAAGCCATATTCCACGTTATATAACTTCATAGTATTATAGAATCATGCTATCAAAAATGACCTTTGATTGTTTAATATATGTTTCCATCACAAGTATGATGGATAGTTATTCATTTTCTGTATGATTATTTCGATGAAGTGAAACTCACTGTCAGAAGGCACATAAGTAAGACATAGAGAAAGAGGGAGTGAGCATATCTGTATCTGAATATATGCTTATATGCATTAAAAAATGGTAGTACATTACAGTTATTTTATGACCTAAGCACAGAAGATTAATCACATTGTTTTCCAAGAATTTAAACCAGTTGGGAATAGCATCCAATTCTCTACAAGGGAAATAAGAAAAGAATAAAGTTATAAACTTTGCATAGGTGCCCAACATGATTAGTTACAGGGAAAGAACTACAGTCATGAAGTTATAAAGATACCATGAAGAAAATAACTAAGAACCTTGACAGGTTACTGTAGTTACCTTTGAGGGCACTTAATTTATTACTATTATCTTTTTTGGTTAAGCTAATCAACGTATAATCAAATAAATTTTGTACATTTTATATTATATGGTAGTCCTGTTTTTTCCAGCTCATAACACCAAAGTTGCTGCAAATAATAGATCAAAAACTGAGTCATCAGCTGTCCTTTACATATGCTATCCTGAAAGGATATGTACAAGGTGAAGCAGACATAATGACTATAATTGATCAGATTGCGAGTACTGAACAAGTTAAACAGGTAAGAAAGCCTTAAATATTAAGAAAAGTGTTCATGTCTCCCACCTCTCAGTTGCGTCCATCCATAATGTCCTGTCTATATATTTAGATGACGTCTTTGACTCCTGGTTTGCCAGTTAATTTCTGCAAAATCTTAAACTAGTCTACATTTAAATTGCACAAATGCCTCCTTACTGAAAAGTCTGTGCCATATTACCAATTTACAAAGCTCTTGGAAGGCACCTTACTATCCCTGTGGTGGCTGTCATGAAGCCCATGTGCGAGGGTGAGCTTCCTCCCAATTCAATCTCCAGGATCTGTCAGGCTACATGTGCATTAAATAGGAAATATTAGAAGGTGAGAAGTGACAGCAGTGTCAAGCAAATAGAGCTTCCTCAGATTGTCTGGCAGTTTCTTCCATCTCTGTTTATCCTTGTCTTCACACAGCAAATAGTAAAGGAAATAAAACTGAGTGATTTGGCAAATGGAAAGAAGTAAACAATAATTCATCTAGAGGGAAACCTAGTCTGATTCCCTCATTATGCAGATGAGAAAAACAAGGCCAAGAGAGGTTAAATGATTGTGCCCAAATTTACATAGCTAAGGGCTGGCCTGTTAGCTCACTTGGGAGAGCATGGTGCTGGTAACACCAAGGTCAAGGGTTCGGATCCCTGTACCAGCCAGCTGCCACACACACAAAAAAAGATGCAAAGTTAAAGAGCTAGTAAGGGGCTAGAACAGTTCCAGGGCCTAAATTCTAGATTTTATTTTTTATTTTCTAGATCAGAGCAGATTAACACTGATATGTTCCCACAAGTTCTTTGGCTATGTGCAATTCAATATTTACCTTTCAAGGCAATTCAGAACATTTGAGTGCTATATTTTATATGCCCAATGCTTTGTAGTTGAGAAAACTGAACATTTAATATGTGGTAGAACACAAAAAGTAGTGTTTTTACTCTTTTCACCACCTGCAACTTTAAAACTATTTTCCTGAGTTTCATTACATTTTCTACCCACTGATGTTTAGTGCTGGAACTTGAGGGTACATAGAAGAAAATACAAAAGGACTCACATCTCTAAAATATTATCCAGTTTTAGCCCTCATTTCTGCTGTCACACATCTTGGCCAAAGCTTCCACTCACTTAAGGTTGAAAGCCATCCCCACATCCCAAATTTGGAGGATCTCATAAAGCTGAGCAGGAATGTACCTACCATGCCTGTGTTTTTCAGGATCAATAGTATCCTAAAGCAAATTACCTTAAGGAGAAATATATGACCCACCTTCAGGCTTCTCAAAATCGGCCGCCAAGGTAATGCCACTTCTCATCTTCTCCACCAGTCTTTCTGAAGCAAGGAAACCTTTCGTAGCACAAAATTCAATTCTAGTCTTTGAAAAACTCTCCATCATATATTTTTTTAAAGTTAGTAATTTAGGTTAACAATCCATTAGTTGCAAATGTAAAGACATTTTATAACAGTTCATTTTTCCAATGCGGATAATGTTTATTTTGTTCCGTAGGTATTATTAAAGCGGGTAGTAAGGAATATGGAACATGCTATGAAAGAGCTAGGTGAGTACCTCTCCTCCTCAATATTCAGCATGACCGTCTCTTATCATCACTACAGAAAGGCAATGGTTTTTATAACTGTTTTAGTCCATTTTGTGTTCTATAACAGAAATACCTGAGACTGGGTAATTTATAAAGGAAAGAGGTTTATTTGGCTTACGATTCTGAGACAGCTGCATCTGGTGTGGGCTTCAGGCTGCTTCTACTCAGGGCAGAATGTGGCAGGCAGCCGGTGGGTACAAGCAGATCACATGGGGAGAGGAAGCAAGAGAGAGAGAGAAGGTGCCAGGGTCTTTTTAAGCAACGAGCTCTCGCGGGAACTAATAGAGCGAGAACTCACTCATTACTCCCCCCTCCCCAGGGAGAGCATTAATCCATTCATGAGGGATCCGCCCCCATAACTGAATCAGTTTCCAACACTGCCACATTGGAGATTAAATTTCCACATGAGTTTTGGAGGGGACAACACATCCAAACTCCATCAATAACTAAGCTGATCTTTGAGGAAAGCTACTCACTAATAATAATAAAGTAAATAACTTTAACAATCAACGTAATCGTATTTTCTAGTTTAGATGGGGTTAGTGTAATATTACCTCTCCACACTTGTTTTCTCCTCCTTATACAACAATGAAGGCCTTTTAAATAATGTTTAAAGAATCCACATTAGCATGTCATGATTATGCATGTCATTTTAGTCTTATATATTCTATTGTCTTCCAAACCAGAAATACATGTACCTATTGTCTTCCAAACCAGAAATACATGGTGACACAAGGTATAAAATTACTTTTTCCCTCCACTTGCCACAGAGCTGCCATCTAAGGAATTAGACCTTAAAATGAGATAAAATCAGAACAGAGTCTTCCAGATCTCTGTTAGGTCTCCTGGAAGGCTCAGTGCCCAAACATGGCAACAGCCAATTCTCTGAGTCATGCCAGGTCATGCTCCCAGTGCAGAACAAATCCTGGAAGTGGAACACACACCCCCTCACACATACACACAATATAGCATTCATGTGTGAGGAGGAAAAAGAGGTTTTGTACCAGATAGTGGGCAGCAAAAAGACACAGCAAACCTGGGAGTAAGGTCAGGCTTGAGAGATCTTTTATGGCAAATAGTTACCAAGCCAGATAAGAGGTCATGACCAAAGAAGAGCCCTAGTATAGAATCTAAGTGGATGAAGTTTTCATGGGCACCCAGGAATCCAGATGAGACAGACAAAAGAGCATAGATGGATGAGTCATCTAGATGCACTGGCAGGACAAATGGACAGTGACCCAGGAAGAGTGAGAGCACTTACTCAGAAGCCATTTCTAAGCACACAGTCTGTAGTCAAAAATCCTAATTCAAACTGAATAGGAAAGTGAGTCACAACTCCAGACCTAGAGCCCGAGTGTCCTCCCAGCATCCAGTGCAGGTGGATCATTATAACTGTTAATCCTTGGACTGGGGATGACCAATAATATGGCAGGCAGAATTCTGGCACAACTAATGAATAATGACTGATTGCAGTGGCCCCATCAGGGACAGATACATTTGCATGTGTTGAGAGTTATACTGCATGGGTCTAGAGCAGAAATACTAGCTATTGTCCATGTAAAACATTTAAAACAATGTGCTTATTTTATCTGAAAATATTTTGTTATTTTTCAGGTTACTTAGAGTATGATCACCCTGAAATCGCTGTCACTATGAAAACGAAGGAGGAGATTAATGTCATGCTCAATATGGCTAGAGAAATTGTAAAGGATTTCAGGTTAAAAGGGATTATTCATAAAACTGAAGCTGCTGAAATTAATAAGGTAAGATAGGATATTTTCAAAGCAATTATATTTACTTGTTATATAGTCATTCATGATATTCAAGCCTACTTTTGGCTCTTCATTTTAAGCCATTCCTGAGATATGAAATCTCATTTAAAACAATTGTCTATAAAGACAAGCACCCACAGTAGAGAGTTTCCTTCCTGCAGCCTCAAGGATCAACTTCTCTTTCTATTTTTGCCACAGTGAGGAACCACCTCTTTATCTTCTTTGCTTTTAAACCAAGGATCTGATGAAGCTATTATGCATCCTAAACTAGAGTGGATGTCAATATGTTCTTGGGAATTAACTGTGTCACTGAAATAACATTTCCTATATAAACCATGATTTATGGGAACACTCAATTGTAGGATTATGATTGACTATATTTCCCTTCTCTAAATTACTTAAATGATACCGTGACTTATAAAAAAATAGAAGGGGCCCCAATTCATTCTGTAAGTACAAACTTGACATGAAAATTGGGAATAGTATAAGGAAAGAAACACATTAAGCTGTTTTGTGAATACATATGTAAAACTTCTTAGCATAATAGTAACAAACTGAAACTGCCAGTATATTAAGTGTGTAATATACTTTGTCTAAGTAGATTTCAAATCCCAAAATAACTATGTACTCACATATTAAGAGAGGAAGAATAAAAACCACTGAATAAAATTCAACTCTCATTCAGAATGTTTTTAAAAAATCATAAAAGGCTAATAAGAAAAAGAACATCTTTAACTTGATAAAGAGTAAATATTAAAAATCAGCTGCAAACGTTTTGTTAGATAGTGAAACATTAAGAAGCATTCCCATTAAAGTCAGGAACAAAAGAAGAATGATGAGTGTCATTCCAAGTACCGAATGCTGTGCTGCAGGCTCTAGACAGGACAAAGAGGAAGGAAAGAAAAATGAGAGAAGGAAATTTTTATAATAGAAGAAAAGTGCTGTTATTTGTTGATTGTTTAATTAAAAATCCTAGGGAACTAACTTAAAAGCCATAGGATTAATAAGAAAATTCAACAGGGTGTCCAGAAACTAGATCAATATAAAAAATTCTTTCCCAATAAAAGAAAATGAAGAAAAATATTCTATTCACAATCACAATTAGAAACTATAAATCCTTAAGTATGAGCCTAACATAAAATATGTAACACCCATGTGGCAAGGATTGAAAAACCCTACCGATTACATGTCTCTGTAGAGCAGGGGTTGGCAAACATTTTCTGTAAAGGGCAACATAGTGAATATTTTATATTATGTGGCCTTTTAGTCCCTACAGCAAGCACTCAATTCTGCAGTTTTAACACCAAAAGAACTATAGACAACATATAAATGAATGGGCATGGCTGCAATCAAAATAAACTTTATTTATAAAAGCAGGTATCAAGCAGGAGTTGGCTTACAGGTAGCAGTTTGCAACTCATGCTGTAGAGAGTCAATATTTTAAGTGTGAATTATTCAAAAAATAGTCAATTACTTTTATAAACCTTAATCAAAATGCAAACCATTATTTCAGGGAGTTTAAGAAGTAGTTTTTACTTGTACAATTCATTGCTCAGAAAAAATTTTTTTTAAAGCAGTGAGGGTCAAGAGGGTTCTAGGAAGATGGCAGAGTAGAAAACTCCAGACCATGCTCCCAAGCGGTGCACTCTCCAGTGCGCCACCGGGCCAGCCCTACCAGAGAAAGACTTTAAAACAACTATCTTCATACTCAAAGAACTAAAGGAAGACATGAAAAAAGTGGTTAAACAAAATGAAAATATGAATAAAGAGGTAGAAAATCTAAAAAGAAACCCCCCAAAATTCTGGAGCTGGAATGTAAAAAGTACAATAAATGAAATTTTAAAATTTACTAGATGGATTCAAGGCAGATTTGAGTAGACAGAAGAAAGAATCAGTGAACTTAAAGATAGGACAATGGAAGATATTATGTGTGAGAAACAGAAAGAAAAATAGGTAAAGAAAAGTGAACAGAGTGTAAGGGACCTGTGCAACACTTCAAATGGACCAGCATACACATTGTGTGAGTTCCAGAAGAAAAAGAAGAGGAAGAGAACAGAGAGAATATTTGAAAAAATAATGGCTGAAAACTTTCCAAATTTTTTTTTTTTCCTTTTTGTCTTTTTTCGTGTCCGGCAACGGATCGCAACCCTCGGTGTCATGCCCGTACCGGACCGGGACCGGCAACGGGATCGCAACCCTCGGCGTCGCGCCCGCACCTCGCTCAGCCAGTGAGCGGGAACCGGTCTGTATGTGGGATCCAAACCCTCGGCGGAAGCGCCGCCGCGCTCCCAAGCGGCGCACTCTCTAGTGCGCCACTGGGCCGGCCCAAACTTTCCAAATTTGATGAAAGTCATGAATGTAAACATCCAAAAATCTCAACAAACTCCAAGTAGGATTAACTCAAAGAGACACACACTGAGACACATTATAACCAAATGATCGAAAGACAAAGACAAAGAGAGAATGTTTAAAACAGCAAGAGAGAAGTGACTCATCACATACAAGGAATTATAAGCAGATTCCTAATAAAAATCTTTGAAGGGCCAGCCTGCCAAGGCTCACTTGGGAGAGTGTGGTGCTGACAACACCAAATCAAGGGTTAAGATCCCCTTACCAGTCATCTTTAAAAAAATTTAAAAAACCTTTGGAAGCCAGAAGACAGTGGGCTGATATATTCGAAGTGCTAAAAGAAAGAAAAAAAAAACACCCCTGTCAACCAAGAATCCTACATTCAGCAAAACTGTCTGTCAACAATAAGGAGAAATGAAGACATTTCC
This sequence comes from Galeopterus variegatus, assembly GCF_000696425.1. NCBI lineage: Eukaryota > Metazoa > Chordata > Mammalia > Dermoptera > Cynocephalidae > Galeopterus > Galeopterus variegatus. The sequence goes on along the minus strand of NW_007727074.1, from coordinate 141,023 downwards.
AGATAAACAAAAGTCTATTACCACTAGACCTGTCCTGAAAGAAATGCTAAAGGGAGTCCTGCAGGTTAATAAAAGAACCCTCTATGGTAACTTGAAAGTGTATGAAGAAATAAAGGTATCAGTAAAAGTAAATGCATGGGCAATTATATAGTATAGTATTATTGTAACAGTGGTGTGTGACTCCACTGTTTGTTTTCTAAATGGTGTAATAGACTAATACATTTTTTTTTTTTTGTCTTTTTTCGTGTCCGGCAATGGATCGCAACCCTCAGTGTCGCGCCCGTACCGGACCGGGACCGGCAACGGGATCGCAACCCTCGGTGCTGCGCCCGCACCTCGCTCAGCCAGTGAGAGGGAACTGGTCTGTATGTGGGATCCGAACCCTCGGCGGGAGCGCCACCACGCTCCCAAGCGGCGCACTGTAGCAGTGCGCCACCGGGCCGGCCCTAGACTAATACATTTTTTAAAAAACAATTATTAGTATAATATTGATGTTATTTTAACTTTGGTTTATAACTCCACATTTTGTCATTTTGTTTTCTGCATAATTTAAGAGACAATGCATTAAAAATATACTATTTTATGTTTTTAGCACACAATGTATAAAGATGTAATTGTAATATCAACAACTGAAAGGGGTGGGGGTAAAGCTCTTAAAGGACTAGAGTTATTGTATGTTATGGAAATTAAGCTTTTATAAATTCAAATTATAATGTTATAACTTTACAATGTTAAATGTAATCTTCTCAGTAACCACAAAGAAAATAGCTGAAAAATGTATACACCAAAAAATGAGAAAAGAACTGAAATGTTCTACTATAAAAATAAACTAAACACAAAAAAGACAGTAATGTAGGACAAAAAAGCTATAAGCATTTAGAGAAGTCATATAGAAAACATATAGGAAAATGACAGAAGTAAGCCTATCATCAGTAATAACTTTAAATGTAAATGGATTAAATTTTTCAATCAGAAGACAGAGATTGGTAAATGGAAAAAAAAAAAAGAAAAAATGATCCTACTGTATGCTGTCTTTAGGAAACTGGATACTGACGTGCAAAAGAATGAAATTGGACCTTAACCTAACAACATATGCAAAACTAACTCAAAATGGATACATGGCCTATATGTAAGACCTAAAACTATAAAAATGTTGAAAGAAAACATAAGGCTTGTGTTAGTATGTTTCTGTTGCTTATAACAAAATACATGGAACTGGGTAATGTGTAAAAAAACAATATTTAGTGCTTACAGTTTTGGAGACTGGAAAGTCTGAAGTCTAGGGAACACATGTGGTGAAAAAGGCCTTGTTGGTGGCAACAGTGATGCAAGGTTCTCATGTGGCAGAATGGTGGAGCAGAGAAAGAGCTGACCTTCTCAGTTGGCTCATTTTAAAGCCATCAGAACTACACCTATGACCACTATTAATCTGTTAACTTATCACTCAGTGAATGGACCAATCCATTCCATAGGCATTGTCCTCACAATCCAGTCACCTCTTCAAGGCCCCACCTTTCAATTACCATAATAGTATTTCCCATCCTCAACAGTTACAGTGGGGATTAAGTTTTTTGTTGGGGGGGGGGCATTCAATCCAAGGCAGAGCTAAAACTCACAACAGTAAATTTGGCAATAATTTTTTAGACATGGTACTTAAGGTGCAGGAAGCAAAAGAAAAAATAGTCAAATTGTACTTCATGAAAATTAAAAATTTTGTGCATCAAGAGACATTATTAACAATAAAAATGTGACCCATAGAATGAGAGAAAATATTTGATATAGGATATATGCATAACATATCCCATAAATATCCATAATATAAAGAGAACTCCTAAAACTAAACAATTTAATTCAAAAATGGGGAAGGACTTGAGTAGAAATTTCTCCAAAGAAGATATTCAAATAGCTAATAAGCACATGAATAGATATTTAACATCACTTATCATCAAGGAAATGCGAATCAAGACAACAATTGAGATACCACCTCACACCCATTAGGATGACTACTGCAAAGAAGGAAGGAAAGAAAGAAGGAAGGAAGGAAGAAAGAGAGAAAGAAAAGGAAAGAGGGAGGCCGGGAGGGATGAGGAAGGGAAGGGAAGGAGGGAGAGAGGGAGGAAAGAAAGAAGGAAGGAATTAACAAGTGTTCATGAGGATGTGGAGAAACTGGAACACTTATGCACTATCAGGAGTGTACAGCCTCTGTGGAAAACAGGATGGTAGTTTTCCAAAAAAAGCCTCTCCTGGGTGTACACTGAAAAGAATTGAAAGTAAAGTCTTGGAGAGATGTTTGTGCACCCATGTTCATTGCAGCAGTATTATACCACACACAAAAAAATCAGTTTCAGATAGATTGTAGACAACTGTAAAAGGTAAAACAGTAAGCTTCTAGAGGACAGCACAAGAGAATTTTCATGCTTTTGGCATAGGTAAAGATTTCTTAAACAGGACACAAAATTGAATTTAAATAATATTAAAATTGAGAACCTTCTCTTTATTTAAAAATTAAGAGAATGAAAAAATCCACAAAAAGGTATAGGATATTTCCAAGATAAATATATTTAACAAAGAATTAATATCCAGAATCTATTAAAAATCCATTAAAAATCTAATAAATTGATAAGAACAAGACAGAAAGTCTTTTTTATTTTAATGAGCAAAAGATTTGAACAAACAATTCACAACAGAAGATATTCAAATGGTCAATAAACATAAGATTCCGAGAACCATTGTCATAAGCTTAATGTAAATTAAAACCAAAATGAAATATCAATACATAACCAGCAGAATACCTAATTTTTTTTAAACTGACAATACCAAGTATAGGCAGTAATGTGGAACTGGAACATTAGAGTAGGATTGTAAACTAACGCAACCACTTTGGAAAATTGTTTGGCAGTATTTACTAATGGTGAATATATGCATATCTTATGACCCAGCAATTAGATTAGATAACCATAAACCCAATAGAAACGTGTACATATGTACACCAAACAAATATCTGTAGCAGCATTACTCATAAAAGCCTTAAACTCAAACTGCACTATATTCATACAATAGAATGCTATACAATAATAAAAATAAAACGAATAAAAAATTTGTTTTTGCAGTTTTGGTGTTGCAAAAATTTCCTGCAACACCATAGATGAATCTCAGAAACATAATGTTCAGCAAATAAAACTAGACACAAACAAATACATACTCTGATTTCATGCAAATAAAGCTAAAAACCAGAAAATGCTAAACTATGGTGATTGAAGAATAGTGGTTATATTTGGATAAGGAGTATTGATCAGAAAAGAACGTAAGGGCGGAGTCTAAGGTACAGCAAATGTTTTATTTTTTCATCTGTGCTGGTTACATAGATGTTTTTACTTTGTAAATATTCTTTGAGTAAACATTTATGATATAAGGGCAGAGTCTAAGGTACAGCAAATGTTTTATTTTTTAATCTGTGCTGGTTACATAGATGTTTTTACTTTGTAAATATTCTTTGAGTAAACATTTATGATTTGTGCACGTTTTGCACATTGGCTATACTTCAGTAAAAATGTTTACTTTAAAAGGCTTACTCTATGACTTCAGAATAATGATCATGTAGAGACAGAAAAATGCTGTAAGATGGGAGGTCAGAGGTTTCCACAGAAAAACAAATATCTCAGAAGATCAAGAATGGGAAATAGTACAAAGACATAGTTGTAAACATTCTGTGAACACCAGTTTGGTTCATCTCTTTTCTTTAATTTTGTGGTTTTAGTTAATAATGGCCAAAAAAAGAGAGGTGCTTGATTTTCCAACTATTATCAGTCCACTTACTGTTGAAGAAACCCTCTATCATATTCCATGGCTAGATAAAGACGTAGACCTTATAAGCTTCATTGAGGTACAATCTTTATTTCCTAGTAATATCATCTTTAATTTACCAACAAGTAATCTTTTTTTTAAAAAAAGGATTTAATCACCATACTGTCCAGTTTAAAATTCTCTAAATGTTTCTTATTGCCTATAGGATAAAATCAAAGTCCCTTTGGATGATAAGCAAACTCCTCCACAATCTGCCTCCTGCTGCCTCGCCACCTTCCTCTTCTGTGCCTGTTTGTCATACACCCCTGTACTCTATTTATACTGAACCACTCATGGTGCTTCACACACTTTACACTGTTTTCCAATTCCATTTATCTGTTAGTGCGGTTTACTTTTCTTGAAATGCCCACTTTTCACTTTTTTACCCCAAAACTTTCCCTGCTTATTGAAGGTCTGGAAACATTCCTTTCAGAAGTACTCAGAGAAGTAGGCTTTGGTGTCAAACATCCCACCAGTAGAAGACCATTATGAGAAGCAGAAGGTCCTTCCTGAGTCTGGAGGACCAAAGGTGCCACCATTGTATCCAGTATATACCTTTACTACAGCATTAAGTATATCACATTACAATACCTTTACATCTCTCTCTCCTGATATGTTTTTTAGTTTATCCATCTTTTGAATACTCAGTCCATAGCACTTTGCATAATTCATAATGGGTGTTCGATAAATGTTAGTGGAATGAACAAATAAATAGATCTAACTTGTTCTAATAAAATCTTTTTCTATATCTATTTGGTGCCAAAAGACCAATTATATTTTTACCTGCTTAAAATATTTTGAATGACTGAATTTTTTATTTACTTTATCAGCTATTTAGAGTATATATGAGACATATATGTGCCATTGGCCTACATCTGTCCCAATTCTTTTCATCTGGATAAAATATTATTATCACCCCATTATATTCTTATTCCTAGATTCTTTCTTTCCTAATCCATGTGTAAATACTCCATCTGAAATTACATATATCCATGAATATCCACCTTCATCTCTTTACTATTCCTAATTCTTTTCTCCTACAAATTTATTACTAACACATTTTCTCAGATCTTAATGATTGATATTTACTTTAGAAATGTAGAAACTTTTGTTAAAATGTAAACATCAATATTCCCAATCACTGCAAAAACATTATTTATAGCTTATGTATATGATGATGTTTTTTAGAGAGGAGCCAGAGTTGTAACATTTGATTGTGGAAATAGTATATATGAAGAAGGTGATGAGGCTAGAGGAATCTATGTAATTATTTCAGGCCTGGTAAAGGTAAGGCATGGTTATTTATAAATGTACTTATGAACATTAGTTTAAAAAAAACTTTGTAAGATTGAGAATTATAGCTTTCCATGTTAAGAACTGCATAGTTCCTTTTTTAGGATAGCAGCTACCATCCAAATGACCATTTTCATGTTCAGGCACCATGGATAACAGCCCCCATCAGGTTTTAAGCCATACTTTTTCATAGATAACAAGAAACCACCAAAAGAATAATCTTTTAAGACAGAAAATTATAATATAAATTGTTATGCATCATTTTTTTGCCTGAGTTAGAAATTTAGCCATTCTAAGGTGGGTATAGGTTGACTAAGTAGGAGAAATCAGAGTATTTAAGAAAGCTTTGTGTCTGCCATTGCTAATTTAATATATTTACTTATAAAGGAATGAGTAGTAAGTCTTCTCAAAACAACATGTATATATTAGGAGTGTTAAAATCAAAGTGAGAAAAGTGATTAAAAAATTAGACAGTTTGAGTAACACAAGTTAATTGGCATATGTATTTTTCTCTTTCTTTGTTCCTGAACAGTTTAAAAGATCAAAGCCAGGTTTGGAGAGTGACCAAATACTCTCAGAGTCAGAGGCGAAAGAATATCAGATAATTTATACAGATTATGTGCTCAGCGGGGAAATAATAGGAGAGTTAAACTGCTTAACTAATGAACCCATGAAATACTCTGCCACCTGCGAAACTGTAGTGGAGGTCAGAAAACATCACCTGCTTCTTACTGTTGTATCTTGTTAAATATCTAATATCAAATTTAAGGTTACTTCAGTATTTGGTATTTGTTTACAGTCTAGTGACAATTTTTATTTTTAAAAATTAGAAATGGTAAAGTAATAAAATGTGTTACAGAATTGTATTTACCTTGTATGATGTCCTGGCAAAACAGTTTGTGAGTGTTACCCTACCATAATGAAAAAAGAATTTAACAACGACAACAACAAAACTGGTTATATGAACTCTTTCATAAAGAAATTAGGTAGGATATGTTAACTATCAATACCACAATTTGGAGGATAAGGAAGGGAAAAATGTCAGAGCTAAAATCTATTAATAGAAAATTTGAGCAAAGTGGATGGAAGTTTCCTTATCGTGATCAAAGACAAAATCCTCAAAGTACCAAGGACTCCCACTGGCCTAATTTGAGCTCAAAAAGAATAATGGCTGCAAATATTTGAATTGAACCCTATAAATATGTAAAACTCTATAAATTGATAATTATACTAATTTTTTTATTTACAATGAGGTTGCTAGGATATCATCTCATTGCTCAGAAAATGGATTGTTTGGGGGTTTTTTTAAGGGAAAAATTAAACATTTATCAACTTACCATGCTTTTCCTCTATGAACTCTTTCAAAGTAACCAAACAAAAAAAAGAAAGAAAAGAAAAGAAAACCTGAGGAAAAATTCTTCTGTATAGAAGAATTCCAGCTAACAAATGCAGAATGGAAGAATCAGAAAATTTCTATTTTGTCATCACTAATAAAATAATGGATCTAGGAAACAACCAACAATCATTAGTTGATGTTAAAACAAAGTGGAATGTAACAGAAAACCTTATAATAAAAGGAATACCACCTTAGAACATTGGTCAATCTTAGCATCACAAAAAGTGGAACAGCTATGCATTATGTAACTCATTATATGATTCAGGAAAGGTACTAGCACCACCCAAGAAGTCTTCTCACATAAGAAAAGAGAAAACCTGAAGCTCTTCAAGCCTCTAGATCAAACCAGTTTATGGAAAACGCAAAAAGGAGAGAAACAAGTTAATTGACACCAGCAGAGAATAATTAGCTAAATCTGGAATGCGGGAGTTTTATAGAACAAATTCCATGATTTTCTTAACAAATCAATGGCATAAGAAGTGTGTGGGGAGAGAGGGGGAAAAGGCAAGGGAAAATTATTAAAAATGGATTTAAGATATAAAATAACCAAATACAATTGTTCTAATTTGAACAAACTAATTATAAAGTGACCTATTTGAGGCAATTTGGGAAATTTGAATATAAACAGAACATTAAATGATACTTTTAATTTTGTTATGTATGATTATCACATGATATGTCTTTAAAATATCTCTATCATTCAATGATGCATAATAAAATATTTAGAAGTGAAATTATATAACTGGGATTTGCATAAAAACACTCTAGTCTTCTCCTTCACACTATGATAAACTTACTGAGAGCAAATTTGCACACCCACCATAAATAACCACAAAACTTGACAAAATATATGAGGCAAATGTTTTCAGCCACTGAAAACAGGCATTGTAAGTCTGAAAACCCTGCACTACAATAAATGCTAAACAATATTCTTCATGCTGAAGGTAAATGCTACTAGACAGAAAACCAGATCTATAGATAAGGAAAAATAACAACAGAAATAGTTAATAGGTACATAAATATAAACAATTAAATTTTTTCTTTTTACAATTTCTGACTAAAGAAAAAATAACATTAAAGTAGTGATTTATAACACATGTAAAATAAAAGATATGATAAAAACACAAAAAATTGAGGATGTGTAAGTGGAATTATTCTTTTGTGGGAAAGTGGGAACTAAGAAGTGTCAGGTGTAAAGTTAGGAATGGGGAGTGTAAAAGAACATATGTTAATTGCAACATGGTACCCATGTGTGGATTGCTAGTGCTAAAGGAACAACAACAACAACAACAAAAGATATAGCTTAGAAACTAATAGAGGAAATAATGGAATGTAAAAATATTCCATTAATTCAAAAGAAGGCATGACAGGAGAAGACAGACCAAAAGAGAAAGGATAAATGGAAAACAAATAGCAAAATGGTAAACTTAAACCAAATTATATCAATATTTATATTAAATGTAAATGGTCTAAATACTTCAACTGAAAAGCAGAGATTGTCATTTTGAATTTAAAAAAAAGATCCAACTATATGCTGTCTACAAGTGATGCACTTTATTGTTAGATACAGCAGGTTGAAAGAAGGGTAAGAAAATTATGTACTCATGTTAATATTAGACTAATTTGACTTTAAAATAAGAAACATTACAAGAGATAAAGAGGCATTGTTCCTAATGATAAAAGGGACAATACAAGAACATATATTTTTAAATGTGTATACTTCTAATAATGACTACAGTATTCTTATAGCAAAAGCTGACATAGCTAAAAGGAGAAATAGACAAACCATAATCATAGCTAGGGATTTTACTAACCCCCTCAGAGTAATTAAAAGAATGAGTAGACAAAAAAAATCATTATTTTCTATTAGATACAGAAGATACAGATAGATCTTCTGTATTATTAGATATACTAACAAATTTTGACTTAACATTTACAAACTGATATATCCAACAACTGAATTCACATTCTTTGCAAGTGTACATAAAATTTTAACTGAGATAAACATTTTCTGACCAGTAAAAATGTCTCAATAACTTTCAAAAGAGAGAAATCTTACAGAGTATGTTCTCTGACCACAATGGAATCAAACTAGAAACTAGTAACAATAAAACATCTACAAAATTTCTAAATATTAGGAAATTAAATAACACACTTCAGAATAACCCATTTGGCCAAAGAAGAAATCACAAGGAAAACTGCAAAACATTTTATAATTAAAAAAAAGTCATAAAAATGCAGCATTTTAAAATTTGCAAGATGCAGTTAAAAAGTAGTGCTAGGGGTACAATGTAAAGTTTTAAATGCCTATATTAGAAAAGAATAATTGTTTAAAATAAATTATCTAATTTCCCACATAAATAAACTGAAAAAGAAGAGTGACGTTATCAAGACAGCAGAATAGAGTGTTCCCAGCATCTCACCCTCCCACAAGTAACCAATTTACAACTATTAGAAAGCAAAGATTGCCAACCTGAAACCACCAGAGCTGAGGGAGGAAGAAGAGAGACCCACAGAGTTCATGAATGCATGAGAAGCAACAGCGAGAGCGTGTAGGGATGGTGCCTATTGTTCTGAAACAGCTTGGTATGGAGGTGGGGAGTAGCTGTTACACATGGGCCAAAGCTGGAAAAAGCCATGGCACCCTTCACATAAACCTGCTTGGAGTCTGCAGGGGAGAGGAGGGCTTCAGAGCACACCATACCTGCCCACAAGACATAAAGTCCACTGGCAGGATTCCCCCCAGTCCTCCTGCATAGGAGCAAGTGTCCATAACTGACCAGAGAGAAAAGAACCACCCAGAGGCCAATGAGTAATTGTGAGGGATGCATATACATCCTGCCCCACAGGAAATGATTGGAGTGCAAGGGAAAGGCTGCTCACCAGGGGAACATTGGGTGCAGCATGGGCAGCTGGTCTCAGTGGAAATCAGTCAGGGCAATCAAACTGCAGGGGGCTTAATCCACAGGAAAGATCCCATTCTGGGCCAGAATTTCCAGAGTCCAAACTTGGAATTCCTTAACAATCTTCACAAAACACCTTCCCCAGAGAATCAGCAGCAAATATAGCAGTCTCTTCAAATGCTTAGACATCAAAGTAAAGACACAAAGACTGAGAAAGAACAGAGAGATACATCTCCATCAAATGAAACAAAGTACCAGTAATGGATGCAGAGGAACAGCAGGTCTATAAAATTTGTGACAGAGAATTCACAATAACCCAGGGAGTCACAAGAAAATACAGATAGAAGATTAAATGATATCTGGAAAATAATTTAGGAGCAGAATGAGAAACCTGACAAAGGAATAGAATCAATTTTTAAAAAATAGAAATTCTAAAAATAAAGAATATATTATCTGAATTGAAAAACTTCAATAGACTTAATCTGTAGACTTAATCAAACAGAGGAAAGAATCAGTGAGTTTGAAGATAAAATACATGAAATTATCCAATCAGAGGAGCAAAAAGAAAAAAGAATAAGAAAACATGAAACAGGAATACAGCAAATATGGGACTCCCTCAAGTGACATAACCTGCACACAATTGGCATACCTGAAGAAGAAAAAGAAAGAGATGTAGAAAACATATTCTAGAAAATAACAGCTGAAAATATCCCAAGTATGGAGAAAGATGACAGCATTCAGGCACAGGAAGCAAAGAGGCCACCAGTCAAATTGAATCCTAGGAGGTACATCCCAAGGCACATCATAATCAAATTACCAAAAACCAAAGACAGAAAGAAAATATTGAAAGCACCAAGAGAAAAGAAATACATGACATTCAGTGGAGCGCCAGTATATCTCTATGAATTTCTCAGTAGAAACCCTATCAGCCAAAAGAGAATGGGATGATATAGTCAAGACACTGAAGGAAAAAGACTGTCACCCAAGAATTCCGTATTTGGCAAAACCAATCTACAAATACAAAGGAGAAATAAAGTTTATCCCAGAAAAACAAAAGCTAAGGAAATTCATCAACACCAAACCTGCCTTACAAGAAATGCTAAAGGGAGTTCTTCAATCTGAAAGAAGATGAAAGTAAAGAGTAGCAAGAAAACATTTGAAAGTACACAACTAATTAGCAAAGTAAACTCACAGACAATCTCAGAACACTCAATATTGTAAGGGTGGTGAATAAACCACTTACAACCTTAGTATGAAGACTAAATGGCAAAGCTAACAAGACACTAATATATACAACCACCATATGAGAGAAAAACAATAATAAAAGATAATCTTAAAACAACAAACTGCCAAAAATGTGTGGGTGGGAGGCGGGAAATGACACAAAGGCAGAGCTGGCTTTGGTTTTTGTTTTTTCTTAGATACCCAAGTTAAGTTGCTATTAGTCTAGAACAATTTGTTATAACTATAACATGTTTTTTGTAACCCTTGTGGTAACCATAACCCAAACACTCGTAACAGACATACTAAAAATAAATAGCAAGAAAGTAAAATGTAAAGCTAGCAAAAACCACTCAACCACAAAGGAAGAAAGTAAAACCAGAAAAAAAAAAAAAAAAAAAAAAAAAAAAAAAAAGGGGGGGGCCCAAAAAAAAAAATTTTTTAAAAAAAAAAAAAAAAAAAAAAAAAAAACAAAAGGAAACGGAGGGGTCCACAAAATAAAAATTTTTTAAAAAGTAAAAAAAATAACAAAATGGTAGTAACTGGTCCTTATGTATCAATAATAACGCTAAATGTAAAGGAATTAAATGCCCCAATTAAAAGATGCAGTGTCGCTAAATGGATTATAAAACAAAAATTAACAACATGCTGCCTACAAGAAACTCACTAACTGGTAAAGACACACACCAGATGAAAGCGAAGGGATGGAAAAAGATATTTCATGCAAATGGAAACCAAAAAAGAGCAGGAATAGCTATGCTTAGATAAAATAAACTTCAAGCCAAAGAAAGAAAAAAAGACAAGGAAGGTCATTATATAATGATAAAGGGATCAATTCAAAAAGAAGATATAACAATTCTAAATATATATGTACTCAACTCCAGAGCATCTAGCTGTATAAAGCAATTACTACTGGACCTAATGGGAGAGAGAGACTCCAACACAATAATAGTTGGGGACATAATAGCCCATGATCAGCAAACGACAGATCATCCAGACAGAAAATTAAAAAGGAAACAACAGAGTTAATCTCTACTGTAGTCCGACATGACCTAACAGACATTTATCGAACATTTCATTCACCACCTGCAGAATACACATTCTTCTCAGCAGCAAATGGAACATTCTCTACAATAGGCCATATGTTAGGACACAAAACAAGTCTAGACAAATTTTAAAAAACTGGAATATCAACTACCTTGTCTGACCACAATGGAATAAAACTAGAAATCAACAACAAAAGGGACTCTAGAAACTATACAAATACATGGAAATTAAACACCAAGCTCCTAAACAACTGATAGGTCAAAGAAGAAATCAAGAAGGAAATTCAAAAATTCCTGGAGACACATAAAAATGAAAATACAACATGCCTATGTGATACAGCAAAGGCAGCTCTAACAGGGAATTTTATACCAATAAATACCTACATCCAAAAAGAACAAAGACTCCAAATAACTTAATGTTACACCTCGAGGAGCTAGAAAAACAACAAACCAAACCCCAAATCAATAGAAAAAGAGCAGTAACAAAGATCAGAGCACAAAAATATGAATTAAGGATTTAGGACTTCTGGTCAAGATGGCAGAATAGATGGTCCCCAGTGTCACTCTCTCCCACAATCAACCAACTCACAAGTATTAAAAAGCAATGACAGCCAAGCTGGGGCTGCTAGATATCAGGAGAAGAGGAGGAGAGACCTACGGAGGTCATGAAGGCAGGAAAAGCCACAATGAAGAAAAGAAAGAACCACTCCCACCATTTCGAATCCCAGCTACTTCAAGGCTGGAGCTGCTGAGTGCATGGAGCAAGAGCTGGCAAGTGCCACAGTGGTGCCCTTTGTATGTAGTTTCTTGGAGGCAGAAGGGAAGAAGGCCTTGGTGGCCCCCAGGACAGCAAGACCATAGGAGTGGGGAGCCACAGTCAACTGAAATAAGGAGCCACTCAGAGGCTGGTGAGTCATCTCAAGGGACCAGTGCATGGCCCGTCCTATGGGAAGTATTTGGATTGCAGGTGGTGGGGGAGATGGCCCACCAGGGGAACATCAGGGCACAGCATGGACAGCTGATCTGCCCTCCAGTCAGCACAGGCCCACTCAGTATAGACTGGTCAGGAATATAGAACTGCAGTGGGTGCAGTTTGCTGAAAAGACTCAGGCTCAGACCAGAGTTTCCAAACAACCCAGGAGTACCAGACCTCACAAGACCCAAAAGTACTTACAAGGTAAACAATTAAAACCTGAGCTGCACAGAAAGACTTTCCCAGAGAATCAGCATCAAAGGAGCAATTTAGCTCAAGCACAGGGCTCAAGTGCAGGTTCCCACAGGAAGTTTTCCCATTTTATAAGTAAGCAAAGGACAACAAATTACTACCAGTGCAGAGTTTAAGTGGTGGGGGTAGCTAATAATCCAACGCAGGAGTGAAAGAAAACACAAAAAACCCACAGATCTAAGACAAAGTTCTGATATTAACCAGTAAAGGTCTAAATTCAGCAAAGAACACCTATAAAACCTAGAAGGACTGGAAGCCTCCGGGCTCCCAAGCCAGGGTCAGGGGAGGGCTCAGGGACTCAGCCATGTCCTCCCTATATCCACAACCAGCCCAGTGACAACAACCGAGCCACCACCAGAAACATCCTGAGTTCCAGAGCCAGGGTAGGAGGGAACCAAGGGCTTCAGCCACAGGCCCCTGACATCTGCATCCAGTCCAGCAACAACCGAGTCACTGCTGGAAGCCCCCTGGTCTCTTCTGTCAGAATGAGAGGGGTGCCAAGGACCTCAACCACGCCTCTCTCCTTCCAACTCTTCCCACCCTATTTCTCTCCCCCTGTCCTTCTCCCCTCCCTGCAACTGCTCCACAACAACATCTTAGAATGTAAAAAATAATAATAATAATAATATTTTTAAAAAATGAAAAGACTGAATACCAAGTAACAATAAGGATGGGGAACAACTGACATTCTTTTACATGGCTGATGAGAGTGCAAAATGTTACAACCATTTCTGAAAATAGTTTGGTAGTTTCTTACAAAGTTAAATGTACACTTACTATATTACCCAGCACCCACCAGTAAGATAAGGGAACCCAAAAGAAATAACCAGTAGTCACACCCTGCTACACTGTTGGTGGGACTGTAGATTAGTGCAACCATTATGTAAAACAGTATGGAGGTTCCTCAAACAACTACAGATAGAACTGCAATATGACCCAGCAACACCATTGCTGGACATATACCCCCAAAGGAATGGATGTCATCATGTCAAAGAAATACCAACTCTCCCATGTTTATTGCAGCTCTATTTACAATAGCCAAGAGTTGGAATCAACCTAAATGTCCATTGACAGATGACTATGATATACATATGCAATGGAATACTATGCTGCCATAAAAAAGAATAAAATTCTGTCATTCGCAGCAACATAGATGAACTTAAGAAAATTATGTTAAGTGAAATAAGCCAGGCACAGAAACAGAAATACCATACATCCTCACTCATAAGTGGGGGCTAAAAGAAAAAGAGAGAGAGAGAGAGAGAGAGAGAGAGAAACAATCACAATAATATGTTAAACTTCAAAAAGAAACACAGAACAGAACCGCTGTTATTAGAGGTGGGATGGGGGAGGGGGTTTGATGAGAAACTAGTTAAGGGTCACAAAGACGATGTTTTATAAACATGAGTATACTAATCATCCTGACTTGATCACCACATATTGTACACATGTATTGATATTCGAATCTGTATGCTACAAATATATATAATCAATAAAAAAATAAAATTAAAAACCAAAACTCTTCACAAAGACTTGTATGTGAATATTTATAGCAGCTTGATTCTCAGTAACCAAGTCTGTTCATTCTTAGCATAAGTGCTTTATTGTTGCCGAAAAAGTTTGGTCCCCTCAAATAATATGTTTTTGGAAATATTTACATTTTTATTTTAAAAGGTTAAACCATTTCTCGGCAATTTGTTTTTTTTTTTTTTTCTTTTTATTCAGAATCTATAAGAATAATTAAATATTTGCAAACCATACATCCAATAAGGGGTTAATATATGAAATATATAAGTAATTCAAATAACTCACTAGCAAGATAACTACCCTGATTAAAAAATGGGCAAAGAACCTGAACACACATTTCTCAAAAGAACGCATGCAAATGGCCAACATAAAAAATGTTTGACATCACTAATGACGAAGGAAATGCAAATTAAAACCACAATAAGATATCAGCTGACACCTATTAGAATGGCTTTTTATCAAAAAGAACCAAAAAACAAGTGTTGGCAAGGATTTGGAGAAAAGAGAACACTTGTACACTGTCGGTGAAAATGTAAATTAGTCTAGCCATTATGGAAAACAGTATGGAGGTTTCCCAAAAAATTAAATATAGAACTATTATATGATCCAGCAATTCTAATTCTGGGTATACATTTAAAGGAAATGAAATCAGTATGTCAAAGAGATACCTGCACTCCCATGTTCACTGCAGCATTATTAACAGTAGCCAAGATATAAAATCAACCTCAGTGTCCATCAACAGATGAATGGATAAAGAAATGTGTTACTTAGACTTAAAAAGGAAGAAACTTCGTCATTTAAACAACATGGATGAACCTGAAGGACTTTATGCTAAGTGAAATAAGCCAGGCACATAAAAATGCTGCATGATCTCACTTATATGTGGAATCTAAAGAAGTCAATATTATAGAAACGAAGTAGAAAGGTAGTTACCAGAGGCTGGTGGGTGAAGGGGAGGGAAGGAGGAATGGTTGGGAAAGGGGAGATATTGATCAAGGCATATAAATTTTCAGTTACTCTACAGGAATAAGTTTTAGTGATCTATTGCACTGCATGGTGACCACAGGTAATAATATACTGTATATTACAAAATTGCTAAAAGAATAGATTTTTAATATTCTCTCTACAGCAAAATGATGTTGGTAAGGTGACTAGAGGAATAAGTTTTAGTGATCTATTGCACTGCATGGTGACCACAGGTAATAATATACTGTATATTTCAAAATTGCTAAAAGAATAGATTTTTAATATTCTCTCTACAGCAAAATGATGTTGGTAAGGTGATGAATATTTTAACTAGCCTGATTGAAACTTTCTACAATGTATTTATGGATCAAAACATCACATTGTACTGTATAAATATACACAATTACCGTTTGTCAGTTAAAAATAACTTGATAAAATACATAAGTATGTGAGGTGATGGACATGTTCATTAGCTTGATATAATCATTCCACATATATACATATACCAAAACATCACATTGTATTCCATAAATAGATACAATTTTTAAAAAGAATAATAAAGAACCTCTCACTGAATCATGTGGCCTTTTAAAATTTAGTATATGAAAAGATTGCACTCATATTTACCAATATACATGTTTTGTTAGGTTTCCAAGCCATAACATGAATCTTGAATAATTTAAATTCTTAGCTTTAATGTTATATATAAACAAGATCTTATTTCTTAAACTATGGGTACACAGAATTAAATATTAAATTTGTATCATTCTTATTTTCCAGACATATTTTATTCCCAAAAATCACTTGTATAAAGCTTTTGAGCAATGCTGTCCTCTCATTGAATATAAAATGTGGCTAAAAATTGGACTTTCTATTACTGCCCAAAAAATCAGGGAACGTTTGTCTTACGAGGTAAGAGATGTTTGTGTAAACTCATCCTTTTCTTTAAATGGAATTGCATTTTGTTAGAAATCGACTTTATGAACTTATATTAAACTTCATAAACAAATCATAGACTATACAATTGTGTTTTTCTTTTTTTTAAATAGGATTGGAACTACAAGATGCAATTAAAGCTCTCTAACCTTTATGTAAAAGATATACCAAAGAACACCAAAACTAATATCTATGATGAAACTGTAATCTATGTTATCCTTATACATGGAGCTGTAGAAGATTGTCAGTTACGAAAAGTTTATAAGGCACCTTTCTTAATTCCTATAACATGCCATCAGGTAAAGAAATATTGATTCATCTCCAGGTCAATATGCCATATGTCTGACAGTGTATTAACATTAGAAAAATTGTCACTATAATCTTGGGCTTTTCACCTTCCCATTCTCCCCTGTCCCGCAACACTCCATAAATACCCATCCATACCCACATACACCACACACATCAAGTTCATTGATTGCCTTGGTATTTGGTAGCCCAAGCTCAAGCTATTCCCATCCAATGTCAGTGAAACAGGCCAAGCTGTACATTTTGGACACAGTAAGATTTTGGAGCAATTGTACATAGCAAAAGAGGGCCTATTAATTTCATTCACACATTGCAGAAGGACTGTATCAACAGTACTCTAGAAAGTATTGTTCTGCCAGACCCATGCTGAATTGAATACCAACTGGTACTTCCTCAGCTACTTGAAAGTAGATGTAAAAGTGAAAGTCTTCTCATATTTAAACTAAACGAGTTTCCTGGCCAATAAAAATGAGAACCTAAGCCATGTCAAGAAGGGAAGAAGAAAGATTGCACGTTTGTGTGTGTGTCTGTGTCTGCGTGTGTTAAGGTAGAGTAAAAGAGGCATGTATCAAGAGGAATCAAGGGACATATAAAATATAGTTACAGAAAATAAATTAACAGAGGGACCCTGAGTCACTTAAATTAGGCTTAAGTATATTTAAATATATTTTTAAGTAACTAATATATGACAGAAATAGTGCTAAATGCTGAAGCGATAAAGACAAATGAGACTTACAACTACTCCCAACCAAGTGGAAAAAAACAGATATGTAAATATACGAATAAAATATTTATAGCTCTGATGGAAGTACAGGGTAGATTCAGGACACAAGAAAAAAGCAAGATGGGGTATGGGAGGGATCTTAAAGTGACAAATGAGCAAAAGAAAACTTTCTAAGTGGACACCAGCAGCACCCGTGTGATGCCCAATGAGAGGAAGTGAAGCATTCTTCACTGTGGTGCTTGCTACCACTTTTCTTGAATACAAAACAGGCCTTTGATGTGAGTGCTGGTTGAGAATTGAATCAGTGAGCAAGAGATTCTCAAGGCAGCCTGAAGCCTGCCCAACTCTATCTACTTCCCTAGATATGGAGCCTTGCTCACTGAGGATTTGGGTACTCATGTGATTCAAAGCATATTTAAAACACTACAAGGTGGAATGATTTTTTAAAATTCATTGTTTTTTAAACTTTCTGTCATATAGAAAAACTCTCAGTGAGTTTTGAAGGGGCTACTGATGATTAACTCTTAATTATTTTTCTCATTTCAATGAGAAATGAACAAAATATTGAAACATCAATAAAAGTACATGAAGGGATTTCAAAAAGTTCATGGAAGAACGAAATTTAAAAATATAAACTTTAGGGCCGGCCCCATGGCTCACTCGGGAGAGTGCGCTGCTGGTAGCGCCAAGGCCGCGGGTTCGGATCCTATATAGGGACGGCCGGTGCAGACCACACCGTGCGAAGGGTTGCAGTCCCCTTACTGGTCAAAAAAGAAAAAAAAAAA
>NW_007727074.1:119261-121886 GCF_000696425.1 Galeopterus variegatus | reverse complement strand
CAGCACCCGTGTGATGCCCAATGAGAGGAAGTGAAGCATTCTTCACTGTGGTGCTTGCTACCACTTTTCTTGAATACAAAACAGGCCTTTGATGTGAGTGCTGGTTGAGAATTGAATCAGTGAGCAAGAGATTCTCAAGGCAGCCTGAAGCCTGCCCAACTCTATCTACTTCCCTAGATATGGAGCCTTGCTCACTGAGGATTTGGGTACTCATGTGATTCAAAGCATATTTAAAACACTACAAGGTGGAATGATTTTTTAAAATTCATTGTTTTTTAAACTTTCTGTCATATAGAAAAACTCTCAGTGAGTTTTGAAGGGGCTACTGATGATTAACTCTTAATTATTTTTCTCATTTCAATGAGAAATGAACAAAATATTAAAACATCAATAAAAGTACATGAAGGGATTTCAAAAAGTTCATGGAAGAACGGAATTTAAAAATATAAACTTTAGGGCCGGCCCCATGGCTCACTTGGGAGAGTGCGGTGCTGGTAGCGCCGAGGCCGCGGGTTCGGATCCTGTATAGGGACGGCCAGTGCAGACCACACCATGCGAAGGGTTGCAGTCCCCTTACTGGTCAAAAACAACAACAACAAAAAAATATATATATATATGTATATGTATGTGTGTGTGTGTGTGTGTATATATATATATATATACACACACACACACACACNTTTGAAATCCATGTATAGTTTTCTTCATAATATGCATTTTCCTTGAACTTTTTGAAGACCCCTTGTATGGAATATTGACTTTCACAAAACCAACATATCCAGGTATTTTAAGATATCTTACCTGTGGTGATTTATTGATATTTTCAATTTTCTCCCAGATATTTAAAGCAGGCCTGAAATAGTAGCTTGCCAGAGAAACATTTAAATTCTGTTATATTTGCTCAGAAATTAACTTGCATTCTGTCAACTTTCAGATACAAGGAACTGAAGATTTCACAAAAGTAATGATTATTCAAACTCCGATTAATGAGAAAAAATTCAGATGGAATACTAGAAAGTATGTACCTCCACATAAAGATTCTCTTGCTCCAGGATTGACAGGTGAGCTAGCTAGATTTTTATGAGCAATTGTGAGAACTTTACTTTTCCTTTATGAAATAGCTATATATGTATTTGGAAACTGTTGTATGCATTCTGCCTGGAATATTAAGAAATCCTTGTAACTGCCATATTTGATATCCAATGTATAAGTTCAGACTAAGAATATTAAAATTATGCTTAAAAATTATTGTATATTTCACCTATAAGAATAAACATGAAGAATTATCAAGATAATATGAAAAAAGATTAATGAGGAAATTACTAACTCTCCATCCAAATTAAAATATTTTATATAGCAATAATAATAACGATAATGTTGTACTGTCTCAACAGCAGATATATAAATCACTGTAACTGAATATATAATCTTAATATAAGGCCTATTCTTCATACAAATTTCACATAATAAAAATTTAATCATAACATAAATGTTTATTTAATAACTGCTATTAAGCCACTGATTGAAATTTGAAAAACAAGTCTGAGATAGATTTAAAAATTGAATAGTGAAAAATTAAATTATGGAATAAATAATAATAATAATAGAATTTAATATTTATCATTTCAGTAAAGGGGAATGTTCTATAGTTAAATAATGTTTTAAATTTAGAAATATAGAAGTTAATTTTTAAAACCTGAGTGTCAATAGAAACATTCCCAATCAAGAGATAAAAAAGGGGCAATTCACAAAATGAAATTACTTTGAAAATAAAATGTGAAAAAATATTTAACCCTGCTAACATTTAAAAAAACAAATGAAATATTTGGTCTATATACTGAGTTTTTTTAAGGATTANTACACACACACACACACACATACATATACATATATATATATAAAAATATATATAAACTTTATTTCTCAACATAAAGTCCATTAAGTTCAAGACACTTTTGTAAGTGATGATACCAGCCACTTAGTCCATTCCTAAAGAACTGAGGGTTCTGGGAATTTAACCATGTCAATGCAGTCTTTTCTACATTATCAACTGAAGAAATATGGGTGCCCTTCAAAGATTTTTTAAGATTAGAAAACAAAAAGAGGTCACAAGGAGCCAAATCAAGACTGTAATGTAGACACCTAATGGTTTCCCATCGAAACTCACAACATTGCCCTTGTTTGATGAGAGGGATGAGCATGAGCATTACCATCGTGGAGAAAACTCTCTGGTGAAGCTTTCCCTGGTGTTTTTCTGCTAAAGCTTTGGCTAACTTTCTCAAAACACTCTCATAATAAGCAGATACTATTGTTTTTGGCACTTCGGAAAGTCAACAAGAAAAATGAGCATCCCAAAAAAAGGTTGCCATGACTTTTGCTCTTGACTGATCTGCTTCTGCTTTGATTTGGATCACTTGCAACTCTTTATAGCCATAGCTTTGATTATGCCTTGTCTTTAGGATCATACTGGTAAAACCATGTTTCATCTCCTGTTAGGAATCTTTTAAAAAGTGCTGCAGATCTTGATCCTCTTTGTTTTAAAATTTCTATTAAAAACTCTGTTTTAATAAAATAAAACTAAAACAAACAAACAAACAAAAACTCTGTTCTTGTCTGCAGCTGATC
>NW_007727074.1:104361-118648 GCF_000696425.1 Galeopterus variegatus | reverse complement strand
ATCTATGTGGACACAAAATACCATCATCACATGGGTCCCCACTACTCAGGACAAAGCACATGCAAGACATGGTATTGGGCTCTTCACCATCTACTGCTTTGCCAAACCACCTCCTATTCTCATGCTCTGAAGCCTAGTCATACCAACCTACTACTGGTTCACCTGATATGCGAGATCTGATGGTCTCTCATTCTTGAGCCTTTGCATGTAATATTCCTTTTGCCTGAAACCCTCTAAAGATTCCCTTCCCCATGTCTCCCCATTCTATGAGGCTAACTTCTTCTTATCTTTAAACATCAACTTTTTCTCCAAAGAGCCATCATGGATACATCCCAAATTCACAAAACTGTACTACCTGGCTCTCCTGTGTGCTTCCACAGCTCCATATGCACACAGTCCTATTTTTAACCATGTCATAATTTTTTGTTTGTATGTTTACTGGTCTGTCTGCCCTATGAACTGAAAACTCCAAGAAGGCATGGCTCTTACCTCTTTTGCTTTCTTATGTATCCCCTTTGCTTACTGATGTGCATGGCATTTTCAGTACGTATTAATACAAAAGTATTTTGGGATGTTGAGACAATAGATGATTTTGTCTCGTTACTTTCCAAACTTTCTGCATATTTATTACACAATCCTTATAATAAAAGACTTTTAATCATTTTTAAAATAGCAACCCTTCTTCTCACCAATTGAGATTACCACCAATTTCAGATCACAGATCTTGAGTGTGAGTTGAACCTGGTCTAATTTGATAGTTGGAGTAATTGAAACAGTCATTTGTTTTAGTGGTTGAACTAACACTGTCTTTTTTGAACCAGCTTCAAATGTAATATTGAAAGAATGCATTCAAGACAAAACAAGTATTAAGGAGGTAAATTCAAAGCAATTTTTTAAAAGTTTTATTTTGTGTAGAAGAGAGTCTAGAGTTTATGGAAACTATTAATGTGCTTCGCTTATCCTGACCCTGAAGAAGTTCACCTACTAATCATTTTGTAGATTTTAGTATAAAAAGTTTCTATTAGTGCAGGGTGCAATGGAGATCATATTTATTTGGGAGGTAAATATTAGGGAAATAACAAGGAAAAACAAAGTTCAAGAGATGTCAGAATATTCATCTTGAATCACACTGGCAACCAGATGCTCCCAGGGGTAACTTCAGTGTATCTGAGCCCCTTCCATTGACCTTGTGCTGACACCTGGACAGATCTGAAGGCTTCCACTGCTACCTCAGCTATGTGTCTGGATGTTCCAGCCTGAAGGCAGTTTGACCCTGTATTCACAATGCCTGGCAACAAAGCAGGAGTTCAATAANTCTGGATGTTCCAGCCTGAAGGCAGTTTGACCCTGTATTCACAATGCCTGGCAACAAAGCAGGAGTTCAATAAGAAACATTCTAATCTAATGTATCGCAGCCTAAGCTAAGGTATTCAAAAAGTCTCACTGTGATCAATATTGATCAATATTGATTAATATTGATCAATTTCACGGCCCACTATGAACTTGGATAGGTCACTTGCTAATCTTGAGATCTTCCAAAACCTAGGCCAACTTTGCAATAAAATCCCGAGTTAAGAAACACTATAGGGTCCTGCGATTGAAACTGAGTGGAGTGAAATATAGTGAAAATACCTCACTACATCTACATCAGCCTACCTATGTCTGTGTTTTAGGGGGCTCCAGGTGTGGTAGAGAGTTTATTTTTAATTTTAGTCTTTGCCAGGTTGGTTGTATTACTCCAGGAGATGCTGATTATAATACTTAGAGTCTGAGAAATGTCTGCTATAAATACACAAGCTAGAAAATTTTGTATTTGGTTGTTAAAAATACGTTTTATATCAATGAAGTCCATTTGCTCAATTAGTACTGGGCATACGCCTCTTAGAACACATATTTCTTCTCCTCCAAGTCTCTCCTCATGAGTCTATGTGAGAGAAAGGTTATTATAGGTTCTGTGGGGGACACTGAAGATGTTTCTCTCATGCTCATCTTTAACTCGAATATGTCCGGGTTCTCTAGCCGGTTCTCTAGCCTTCAGGAGGCCAGCACTTTTCTTTAGTAACCAACTTCCCATCCCGCATGAAAGCAGAATGTCCGGTCTCTCCCTAAAGGATTTTGGAGACTTCTTGGGGAAACTTTTCCTCAAACCTTCTCCGGTTATTGCTCATTGCCTGGCAGAACAGCCTAAGGGCTAAGAGTTTGGGCTCTGGCATGAGACTCCCTGGATTTGACTCCTGGTTCCACCACATATTAGCCATGTAACCTTGGGCAAATTTCTTAATCTGCCTATGCATGACTTTCCCCATCTGTAAAACAGGGATAATAACATTACCCATCTCTGTGAAGATTACAGAAATAGAAAGTACCTTGCACAGTGCTTGGCATATAATAAGCAATCTGTTCATATGATTACCATTATTCTCTGCTCCCCGCTTCTTAACATTGTAAACTACTTCTTCAAACTTCTTTAGCTTTCCCCATATTCTCTAAGAAACACGGATACACTCACCTCTTCTAATTCTCCTAAACGCAGCTGCTACCGAAGACGAGAGAATAACAATTTAAAAAAAAGATAGGAAGAACACAAGATAAAATATTACATGACTTCTAGAGCCCACTCATTAAGCCATGTTCTCCCTAGCCCTGGCCAGCTGCCAAGCTTGTAGGATTCAGCTTAATAGCGTATTTGGGGGGATAAAAGGAGGAGCCAAGGAAGCTAACGTTCTTCCTGTACCTACTCTCAAAGAGCACTGTTTTTCCATCAATTAAAAAAAAACTGATGGCATGGTGGTTGTTAATAAAGAAGCAGCAGTGTGAAACTGGGAGTCCATTAAATGGCAGACACATCAGTTAGTGAGATATATAGAGAAACTCGTTAGATTGTGTTATTTAGTATATGTTTTTTCAACCTGATGTTAGATCCTGGCTGTGTTTCTGGGCCAGCTCCTGTGTTACTACCTCCAAACCCTTTACTTGCCACAACTACCCTGGGATTGTAGCTTTCCCTTTGCATAATGAAAAGTCCCATTAAAAGCCTCTCTTAACATCAGGCAGCTCCTTGCAAAGTGTTTTGGTCCCCAGGACAGAGCACACAATGCTGCCATTCCCAGGAGTCCCAGTCCTTGCTCACCTGCTATGTAGATCAGATTCCACACCAGCCCCACTTTATAAATCTAACCCTTATTAACAGTCTCAGAATTTGACTCCTCTCTCCTATCTCAATTTCTAGATTCAAGAGCAAGCATAATCACTTAATGAGCTCAATGAGAATACTGACATGTTTGAGGACCCCTAGAATATCCATTTAAAAGGCTGGATTGTGCAGTCCAACATAAAATATAAAGCGGAAGTCAAAACATACATATACATCTTTTAACATAAGAAGAGGCTAGAACAGATAAATCAAACTGGTTAAATTGTGGCATTAGAAGGGTGAGAGTAGGGCTGGTTTTGTTCACTTATTTCGTGTGGTTCTATTGCTCTTGTAATGAAAAACATGATTAGAGAACTATTAAGCATATTAAAAATAATTAACAGTTATCTGTTTCTTTCTACCATCCTTAATATTCAGCAATACTGGTGCTGTGAAAGGGAGTGGTAATAGCCTGACTTGAAGCTCAGTAAGTGATAATGGCTTAGGTCAGTGTTTTACCACAATGGAAAATCCCCCTCCTGATCATCCGTCCATTAAAGCACGCCTCTCCGGTTCAGCAATCTCCATGGCTTCTCGGACTCTGACTCCCAGTTTAAATCATGCTGCCACTGCTTTAAGAATGACTCATGATTCACGCTCACTAGCTCAACTTCCTTCCTTGGCCTCAGCAATCATGACCAGCAGATGTTTCTTGTAGGCGTTAAATTGATCCTCTAGTATATACTATTCTGGGTTGTAGGTGAATGTTGAAAGATTCCAAAGCTCTCTGTGGTTTTGTTTTTTCTTCCCACTTCTATTAGGAACGGCTGACAAGACTTCTGAAGACTGAAGCAAGGTACCGGTGCTGCTGTTATGAGAGGCCTCTTGTTACTGAAATACACTTCCCAACATCAAGAGAAAACAACTTCAAGTCAGATCCTGTGCAGATGCACTTGGTGCCAACCAGAAAAGAAGGTGGATCTTACCAGTTTAAAATACCTACTATTTTAAATATACAAAACATCTCAGAAAAATCTTAGAATAAGTTTTTGTCTTAGAGCCAGAAAATATTCTTACGCTACCTAGTTTGTGTATTGCTCTTAGAGCAATAATGATTTGATTTATTTGATTCATTTTATGAAAAATAAATACTGTTACAATGCAGTTTAAATTTTCTCTTGATCCAAGTATTAATTTCTGTCATACATCATTCTTCACTCATTTTGGGAGATCTCAGAGAGTTATAATAGTAAAGAATGGAAACTGGCTCAGACTAAACCATCTAACTCAGCCCTAAATGAAATTTCAGTTATCCATTTTGTTCACCATTATACTCACAACAATGAGCACAGTGCCTAGAACATAGTTTAGAAAATAGTCTTAACAGTTAGGGATTAATACATGCTTCCTGTATGCTAGGTGCATAATACATGCTCTATAGTTATGAACTAATTTAATCTTCATAACAACCCTATAAGGTAGGTACTATTATTCCCAATTTATGAGTGAGTAAACTGAAAGAGTGAGTTTAAGTAATTTGCAGAAAATTCCACAGCTATTAAGAGGCAGAGCAGAGATATGAAAACAAGTTATTATACTGTATACTCTCTCCAGTGTGGTGAGCCCCCTAAATAAATACCTGAAAAATTAATAAAAATTTAAATATATGTCTTCAGGATCAGGCTTCCACATGGGGGTCGGGAAATCTGAATGCCAAATGCCAAATAATCAGTGGTGGGCACATTTTTAGGAGCCAAGTGTAAAGACCCCAGTTGCAAAAGTGTTTTTGTGGAAAAGACAACTTTGTTTGTTCCTGTTGGGAAAGTCAATCAAACTACTACCACTTCTCTTTAAAACTAACCTCAACTGGTTTTTTTTTTTTCCAGTGATAATTACATGACAGCCATTGTAGTGTTTGAAGGATCCCATTAATGAGTAATCCTCCTCTCCTGTGTTCTGAACCAACTGAAAATTATGATGAAGAATTAAGGCAGCAATTAAAACATACACAAACTCACCATTATTACTGATTGAGCTGACATAAGAGAACATGGTTGCCTTCTTTTCCCTAGAATTGGAAAGGTTGCCCACTGTAGGCATTTATCATTAAGCTTAATAATGCATGGCTGAGGATAGTAGAAAATACAAGATTCCTAAGACAACATTCACTCCCAAAAAACATCAGGAAGAGAGAGTTGCACAAAGAATGTCCAGGCTCTGCTTTCAAATTCATGAACCTATAAACCACTGCACTTCAGTTGAAAGAATGAGGAGGTAGAGACAGGCCAGGAGTGTAGAGGCAATGGAGAGTTCAGCCCTCGGTCTAGAACAAGCATTAGGATAGGGAAGAAGTGCTCTCCACCAACAGCAGTGTCACCTACAGAAAGCGTGATATGCATTGGACTATTCTGAGTGCTTCCTCCTCGTTGGCTCATGCAAACATCAAATGAATTTTAGGAAGTAGGTAATATTATTAGCCCCATTTCACAGGGGAAATAATGGAGCTTAAGAGAATTCAGATAAATTGCTCAAAGTCACATAGCTAGATGTGATGACACAGGAACTCGAATCCTCCAAATGCTTTCAGTATAATTTGCAATGCATTTTAGGTAGTTTAGATTTTATTTGGGAAATCTGAACCATTGGAGAAAAGAAGTGTACATCCCACAATATTAGCCATTGTCAGTGTCTGACTATGATCCTGTACTTAATTGTAAACATCTCCATTTGGGAAAGCCCCCCCACAAGGCAGTGAAGTATGAAATAATCCTGGTACTATGCGTGGTGTGAATACCCACCCTCCTCAGCAGGGAATGGTGGGGGGTTGTGTGGCCAAGGCTCCACTTTCACATGAAAGAATGTAACACACAGACTTTGGCCTGAGGAGGGTGCTTAGAGCTGACTTCCATTTAAGGCTTCTGTGAAAACCCACTTACTTGCTTACAATGCCTAGAACATTATTTACTTCAAAATTTTTTAGATAAAACGCTCTCCCTGTTGGTCCTTTGACCTTTAATTTTTTTTTTTTAATTTAGCTAAATTCTTAACTTTTACAGCTCTTAAGCCTGGCTTATCTCTTTTTTTTTTCAGGTATTTAACTTACCTAATATACTCTATATTAGTTTTAGCTCTCCCTGTTGGTCCTTTGACCTTTAATTTTTTTTTTTTTAATTTAGCTAAATTCTTAACTTTTACAGCTCTTAAGTCTGGCTTATCTCTTTTTTTTTTCAGGTATTTAACTTACCTAATATACTCTATATTAGTTTTATGGATGAGAAACAGGAAACATTGCAAATAAAGAAACATTATTCCCAAGAGTATTCATTCGCAGGGAAGTGGTATGCCACCCTCCTGCCTAGACATCTCTAAGAGCCCTGTCAGTGAACTGAACAAGTTGCCATTTTTTTTTCAGGCAGTCCCCTTACTATTAAAAATAACCATCTAGCTTGGGTTGTCATTGTTTCCGACAAGTCAGTGGGGCTGTCTACTAAAATCCCTCCACAAGAAAACCCAGCCCCTAAGTTCACCCATAGAATTACTGGAACTCTGTTGCTATCTTCTCTTTAAAACCAAGTACTTCTTAATGAAGAATATGAGCAATTAATAGTTATAGTTTTCAAATACAATGCTCTAACATTAGCCAGAACTCCTAACCAGTTCTATTCTGTACCATGAGGTAAACAGGTAGAAAGTTCTACTCAGGAAAACCCCTCAATATTATCCCACCATTAGGCTTTCACCCTCTTTTGGAGGGAAGCAGAATAGGAAAGTCTTAACTTCGCTCTTAAACTTCTGGCTCTACAAGAAATCTTTGAATCACTATTATCCTCAAGGTCTCTAACCTGCCTTAGTAAGCTGAAGCCATCCCAGAGTTTGAAAGCCACATAAGAACTGAGGCAGGAATAAAATAGAGACATGCCCCAGGGAGGCTGCTCATAAATATTCAGGCTGGATCGGCCAGAGGCTGTGCACTAGACAGGACCTGAGGGGCATTAGGAGTTGCATGTGGGACGGAGAGGGTGGAGGTTGGGGGCGCGTGTGTCTCTCTCTGGCAGAGATACCTGTGCACTTTGGCATGTACTTTTGCTTGGTAATAAAGCCCTATCATGTTCCGTTTCTCTGTCTCTCCCTTTCTTTCCTTTTGCCAGTCCATGGAAGGTTCTTTCATGAACCAAGAACCCAGGTACTCAACATGGTAACAAAAACACACTCCAGACATGCAAATATACTGTACCTTACTGACACACTGGAGTGATGTAGGCCAGGGTTCAAAGCCAATATCATCTTTCAACATGTACTTTTTGAATAAAACAGTAAGTTGACAAAGTCTGTTTGAATTTATATCCTAGCTGTCTCTTACTATTGGGATGTCCTTGAGAAAGTCACATAACTTCTATGAGCCTGGAGTCTCCATCTACAAAACAGGGAAAATGCTATATATGTATAGAATTCTCATATGAATAAATAAGAAATTGTATCTAAAGCATGTAACAGAGTCCCTGGATTATTAGAAGGCTCTCAACAAATGGTTACTCTGGTTATGCTATCCTATGATCTTAGAGGTGTAGCAAAAGCCATTAATTCTACACAGTAATGCCAAATTATAGTAAATTTAAAGATCCCAACCCAAACTTCCTCTGATATCACCATCATCTGTTTACATATGTCCAGGCTTTTATTTCCAATTTAATTATACGGCTTTTCATATGTATTAGGCACTGGGGTAAAAACACTGCGAAAAATGAAGAGAATCTATGATTCATAGAGTTTGTTATTTGGGCTTGTTTGTGTGGGTGTGGAAAGGAGGTAGATTATTTAGCCCAGAGTCAGTTTCACAGCAATACATGTGTATATATTATATGTATATATTATAAATGCGCTGCTCTTTCCTGCTACCTTACACCATCTTAAATGTTCATGATGGCCGCTAACACTTCCACAGCTCACCTTCCCCATCTGGTGGCCCGAGGAAAACAGAAGCTTGAACGTCAGGGGGCAGCACCCAGCGTCGCTCACATTACAGTGGGCAGACCGACCTCCGACCCCCACCCCTACCGTGTTGGCTCCGGACTCAGAGGAGCCTTTGAACGACATGGGAACTAATTAAGCCACCCGTGGGCAGCGCTCTCAAGCTGGGTACCCAGGGTCTGAGATGTCTTCATTGACACCGGCGCTGCCCACCGTGCCCGTGCCCGTGCCGCCTGCCCTCCTGCTGCGGGCTCTCGCTGGCTGGGAGGGCGCTGAGGCCCTCGGGGACCGCGGCGGCGGCGGTGGCGGACCAGGGCTCCCGCGCGACCGCACCCCGCTCTCCTGTCTTCGTCGGCGGCGGGACAGAGGGTCTTTTAGATTGGACTGATTTTTTTCTTTTTTTTCTGAAGGTAATGGGGAAGAGAAAGGTTGGAAATAACAGTGTGTTCAACACTTTTTCAGGCTCTCTCCTCTCTCTCTCTCTCTCTCTCTCTCTCTCTCTCTCACACACACACACACACACACTTTCTTCACGTACAAAATGGCAAACCACTGGTTGTAACCTCAGATTTTCTGTACAAAGAAAAGAAGCTTTAGATAACTTGAGAGATATTCCCTAATATTTATTGTAATTATCCAGCCTGGGAAAGAAAGTGTTTTTGAGAGAGAAGAATGTTATTTCACTTCATCTTATTTACAATGAGAGTTTTCCTCAATTTTAGATATTCTTGAAATAAGAAACTCTGCCACCCTCACATCTTTCCTAGAGTTAATAATTACCTGAGGGATTAATGAGAAATTTAATGAAGCTACTGTTAGGGAAAGATAACTAAAAACAAAATCTCCTTCCACTCCAGAAAACCATTCCGCAAAAGTAGAAAAGAAAGAAAACATTTTTATTTCTGAATAAGCATTAAACCAGGCAATCCCCTAACTCTTTACAAAAACAGAAGGAAATCTTGCCCTTTTATGTAGCCACGCAGATATAACTTATTGTATACATTAGCCACACAGATATAACTTATTGTATACATTAGCCACACAGATATAACTTATTGTATACATTAGCCACACAGATATAACTTATTGTATACATTAGCCACACAGATATAACTTATACAGATATAACTTATTGTATATACATTAGCCACACAGATATAACTTATTGTATACATTAGCCACACAGATATAACTTATTGTATGCATTTTCTCAAGATAAACAATGACCAATCCTCAAATAAGGGGACTTGACAGCACCATTTGTGACACATAGTTCATCCTAAATTCTTTTGGTAATGTGTTTGCTAATTGCTTTTAAAAGAAAAAAAAATAAAAATTCTCATTTCTTTTTGATTGGAGGTAGATTTGTAATTCGAAGCCAGGGAGCCAACCGAAGTCAGGCTCCTATCCTTCCAGGCAAACTGGGAAATCTTCCTTGATGATTACATTTCAAACAGACGGCTTCCAGGTCCTTAAGGAAACATTCCTAGGTTATGAAAAAGATTTACATACATTTCAAAGAGGGAGAGAAGGAACCTACAATTTTCTAAAGCAAATGCTCTAGGAAAAAGGAGGATATCTTTTCCCTTATTTTCAACAGGGAGAATTAGGCCTCTTATATTTTATTTGTATTTGCCCTTATAGTACTAAAACTTTATAAATAATAGTATACTATGCATTGTCTTCTTGAATTGGCAGTAGCTTCCTTCCCCTCACAGGAGATTACTTTCTTCTCCTAGGCAGGGATTGTTTACCTCTTTACCCATTTTAAATAGAGAGCTCCCGGAAATCCCTCACTGAAGAGAGACTGAATTCTGCAGAGCAGTAAAGGAGCGAGGGATATGTCATCTCAAAAGATGCCAGCTTGGTATCTTGACTATTTCCAGCTAAATTGTAATTTCAGAAAGGGGAAGCTGACCCATCTTTTTCTGCATGCAACAAGCCATGATGATTTCTCTGGGAGAGGTATCCTCCCCATACCAGGACAAGAAAATAGCCTGGGAATTAGGACTGTGATAGCCCTGAATAATAAACCTCCCCAAATAACCCTTATCCTCCATTAGCTTCACACCCCCCATCTATCTCCTAGCGACTCCCCTAGAATTTACTGCTCTTAGCCGGAGTCCCTTTGTCCTGTTGTTTCTTTTCAAATCTATCATTCTTTGTCTATAAAGTACAAGGGTATCTTGCTTTAACCACTTCTTTGGACTTCACACTCCTGTGAAGATTTCCATGTACATGTAAAATGGATAAGACTCATATGCTTTCTCTTGTTAATCTATGTTGTGTTACTATGGTTCCTAGATCCTGCTGAAGAGCCCACATAAATGCGGGGGGCAGGGGGAGGGTTGTGAGGGACAGGGGGGAGGGTGCTGGGCTTCAGGTGATCTCTTCCTCCCCTACAGCAGCTACAAGAACAAGAATGATGTAGGCTGGGTCTGGTGTGGCACAACTAGTACTCCAGCTTCTCTATAGCTGTTTCTTCTGAGCCCCCTCCGCATTCGATGACCTCTATATTACTCAAGGACAAGTGATAAAATATTTTACACTTTGTTTTATTTCATTTCCAGGAGCTCCATGAGGGCAGACCTGTTTCTTCTTCGCTCACCACCGAACCCACATAGTAGGCACTCACCATACACTTATGAAGGAATGAATGAATAAATGAGTGACCAAACTAGAAACAACCATCGAATACAAGGATAATAGGAAAAATCCATGATTACTGCCTGCAAATTCATTTATTTTTTTTAACCTTTTATTTTCTACTTAGATATAATTTACATATAGTAAAATTCACCCAGGTTAGTGTACAGTTCTATGAATTATGCAAAATGCATAGTCATGTAGCCACCACACAGTCAAGACAAAGAACAACAAAATCCCCTCCTGCCCTTTGAAAGTCAACCTCTCCTCCTCCCCCTTGCTCCTGGCAAACACTGATGTGTTTTCTGTGGTTTTACATTGTCCTGAATGTCACAGAAGGTAGACTTTACATCTGGCTTCTTATACGTAGCACACTGCATTTGACATTCATTCAATCCCTTGCATACACATATTGATAGTCCATTCCTTTTTATTGCTGGGCAGTATTTTATTGTGTGGATGTAACACGGTTTGTTTAGCCATTCACCAGCTGAAGATCATTTGGGTTATTTCCAGTTTGTTTGGGTTTTTTTTTTTTTTTTTCCTTCCTCTCTTTGGCAATTATGAGTAAAGCAGATGTAAAAATTTGTACACAGATTCTTAGAGGACATAAGTTTCACTTGAGTAAATGCCTAAGAGTGGGATTGCTGGGTTGTATGGTAAGTTTATGTTTAACTTTATAAGAATCTGCCACACTGGTTTCCAAAAAGGCTGTATCACTTTGCATTCCCACCAGCAATGCAAGAGACTCTCGGTTGCTTCATATCCCTTGCCAGAACTTGATATTGTCAGTTTTTGTTTCTATTCTCAATGTTAGCCATTCTAATAAGTGTGTAAAAGTATTGGATTGTGCTTTAATTTACTTTTTCCTAATGACTAAATGTCGAGCATTTTTTCATGTATTTGCCATATGTATAGTTTATTTAGTGAAGTGTATAGTTCTTTTGGTGACTGTTCAAATATTTTGTACATTTTCCTATTGGATGTTTGTTTTCTCATGAGTGAGTTTTGAGAATTGTTAATATATTCTTGAGAGTTCATTATATATTATATTTTCTACTAGCTTGACTCTTTGTCTTAACCTTTTCTTTTTTAAAACAACGTGTCTAGGGCCGGCCCGTGGCTCACTTTGGAGAGTGTGGTGCTAATAACACTGTCAAGCTAGGGCTGGGTCTGGAGCTCACAGATCCCTCAAGCCCATTGTCCAGACTGGGTCACAAACCCTTCACACACCAGGCTGGGTCCCCAGACCCCTCACATGCCAGGCTAGGTCACCAGACACCTCACACGCAGTTCTATGAGCGAGGTAACCAGCAAAAAGTGTCCTTGGAGCCATAGGTTTGAAAGCATGGCCACATGGGATGGACACCTGAGGCCAAGTGGCAGCACCGCCCATGCACACTAACTCTACCCACATGCAACTTGTTTACAAAGAATGTGCTGCACCACCCCCAACCAGACCCAAGGTGAGAGGACCTGATTAAATTATTCTATTTTCCCAACAAACACCAAGGCCATGGGTTTGGATCCTTATATAAGGATGGCTGGTTAGCTCACTTGGGAAAGCGTGGTGCTGACAACACCAAGTTAAGGGTTAAGATCCCTTTACCAGTCATCTTTTAAAAATTAAATGAATGGGGCCGGCCCGTGGCTCACTCGGTAGAGTGCGGTGCTGATAAAAATTAAATGAATGAATAAATAAATAAAAAGTGTCTTCCTCTGACTTTTCTAAGAAAGACAAAGTGATTTAAACAATGTAGGTATCTGAAGTGGAGAAACTCCCAGGGAGTGGACCTGGGCTTCCCCAGAGGCTCACCAATCTCATTGACCGGCAGCTTCTGCTTATGGCCAACAGCCCGATTCACTCAGGCTCTGACATTTTATGACGTTCTGCATCTGGGCGCCTCTAACTCTCCTCCCCCTGGCCTCTTCCTCCTGCCTGCAGAGATACCCTTCTCCTTTTAGCTCTCTCTGCACGGGTGGTCAGAGCTACATGGTCCCTTCTCCAAGTCAGGAGCTGCCCTGTCAGAGCACAAGGCGTGCTAGGGGAAGTGGCAGAAGTGGTAAAGGGACAGAGTGGGAGACGCTGAGAGGACGGAGAGGATGGGGAACTATCTGCTGAGGGAAACCTGGTGAGTCCACACTCCCTAAGGGGGAGTGGGGGAGGTGGACGGGGCAATGCAGCCAGAAAGAGAAAAGAGGGCTGCTTGTGGGGGTGGAGGGAACTGGCTGAAGAACCTGACAAAAGTCAGTGTCCACTGTGTGCAGACACCACCTTAAATTCCTTATAGGTTTTGCCATCTCCCAGAATCACAGTGAGCAGCTGGTGGAGAATGGCTGAAAGGTGGAGGGACTTTATCAAGGAGGGTCTAAACATAGGTGAAAAGGAACAAGTTCCTGAGGGCCTGCGGAGGGGACACTCTCCTGAGCCCTTAACGCTCCGGAAGGAGCTCAAAGACACCACAACCCTTTTAGACACTATTTTAAGTTCAAAGTAAATAGCAAGTTTCCTGCCACTATGAAGTTTCATTTAGTGCACAGTCCCATGCATTTCAAAGCAGGTAAGCAGAGGTCATCTAAATAGGTAGTTGGCTTATCTTTTCCTGACCACAATTCTTCATTTTAAATGGAAGTAGTAATACAATACCTACCTTGGAAGGTGTTCATGTATGTATGGTGCTAGCATAAGGACTGACATATTAGGGTTCAATAATTAGGAGATATTCTCTTTTTTTTTTTTTTTTTGACTATCATTTTCATTAACATCAAAGCAGCCATTGTAAAAATTAGTAGCAACCAAAAACAAGGGACTCTATAGGGTATAAAGTGAGGTGGTCTAGGAAGAGTGGGCTGGCTGAAGGGGTCTTTACAGGATTCCGCTTGGAGTCCCAGATCTCAGTTCATGCCACTGGAAAGAAGAATACAAGGAAAGGAGGTGACGCAAAATGCCACTTTCCAAAAGGGAGCGTGGTTATCCTATGAAATGTCTCGTGTCCCTTCCCAAGAATCAGTGTTGTCTGAGACTTCTCCCTCACGGCCCTCATGGTCAATCTTCTACTCCAGCATTGTTCTATCAGATTATAAATCACTATTTTTATGTGGAGATGTGAGCTCCTCAAATGAAGGGATTGTTTCTTACTCATCTTTGAAGTGGTTCCTGGCATTGTTTCTGGCACATAATACGTACTCAATAAGTGTTAAATAAATGGTTGGGAACATAAAGAAATAACTGTCCTGAGAATATAAAACAAAATACAGAATGATGTGAGTGAATAAGTAGTGACTGCTGTCACATACGTCATTTGTTGGGAACATAAAGAAATAACTGTCCTGAGAATAAAAATAAAACAAAATACAGAATGATGTGAGTGAATAAGTAGTGACTGCTGTCACATACGTCATTTTGTTTTTTACAACACTGGTGTGGGGGTGAAGAATTATAACATTAATATGTATTTATTGTAAAAACAGAAAATACAGAAAGTATAAACAAGAAAATAAACTGGTAATTGCGGTTATAACTACTGATTACATTGAATG
>NW_007727074.1:102096-103600 GCF_000696425.1 Galeopterus variegatus | reverse complement strand
TTTTTTTCCCAAATAGTTGATTAATTGGCCCAGCATCTTCATTTCTGTACTGATTAAAAATGTCTCCCTTAATATATTCAAAAGTTTCACATATGCTGGGCTCTGATTTTTCACTTCACCCCTACCACCCAGTTATCACTCAATCAGCATACTCCCAACCATGTCTCTCCAGATCAAATTTCATACAAAATCCGGATAAATTCCCCTGCTAGGGTAGAATGGCACCTATCCCTTCTGAGAGGAGCTCACAGTCACAGAGGAAGGGATCTGCCAGAAGCAAATCCAGCCTCTCCCTCTTACTGGTTGTGAATCCTGAGATGAGTTGCCTAATGTTTTTGGCCTCAGTTTCCTCATTGGTAAAAAGTAGGATGATAATACCCACCTTGTGGATTTATCCTGGGATTAACTGAAATATAACACATAAAATGACTGGCATATAGAAAGCAGTGTCTAATTGTTAGTTTCTTTCTCTTCATACTTCCAACTCCTGGCAAATGAAAAGATGGTTATGCAGAAATCCAACTCAAATAATGAACCAACTTATTTTCTTCATTTCATCCCTTTCTTTTCCCCTTTTACCCCATGTTCTCTGCCTTGCTGCTTTCTGTGAAAGATGGTGATTTACATGAGACAAGGCCAGTGCCCTTCTGCATGTACAGTCTCTGGAACTGCACCAAACAGATAACGATAGCTAAGGGCCTCTCTCTGCACATTGATATCCTCAGGGTTATGATGAGGTTTCTGCACATTTAGGAACAAACATTTAGAACTGGTGGTGTGGGGTGGTGGTTGTTGGAGAAAAATGGGTGGGCTGTTCCTGTGGCAGTGGACAGAACGTCAGACCAAGACAGATCATGGTGAATGCTCTGGGAGGGAGTAGTAAGAGCAGTGAGGGCCCCAAGGGAGAAGCCGAGGCGACTCCAGGGTTACACGCAAAGTGCAAAAACGAGGGAAGTTG
Organism: Galeopterus variegatus; assembly: GCF_000696425.1. Lineage (NCBI taxonomy): Eukaryota > Metazoa > Chordata > Mammalia > Dermoptera > Cynocephalidae > Galeopterus > Galeopterus variegatus. The sequence goes on along the minus strand of NW_007727074.1, from coordinate 102,642 downwards.
GAAAAATGATGAAAAGAAGTGGGAAGCCTGGAGGGAAAATACTTAGCCAATTTCTGACATGTTGAATTTTAGGTGGCAGCAGGACACGCAAGAGATTCCTTGGAATCTGAGACTCCAAAACCCCAAACGGAGAACATCCAGGTGAGTACAAGCTCCTCCCAGCCCTTGTTCAGGAAGAATGATGTCTATCAAGTCCTGGTCTTCACACACCCCATGACAGAGGACCCCCTGCTCAGACCCAGCTTCAGTTGTAATGGTAGTAAATGTGCAGACAAGACAAAAGACAAAAACACTTTGCATGTTCAGGCAGGTCCCCAACAACAGGAAATAAAACCCTGCTATTCCTTGTTATAATATAAAGGGTCTTATTTCCTGTTTTCTCTTTGTTTGCCTATCTCAAGTACCTTCATGCTCAAGCTCCATCCCAGCCATTTCATTTTAAATTCTAAGTTTCCGTTTCTGAGGTGACAGCATCCCCTGCGTCATGACAATTTTTGGAAGGTTTGTAAAGAAAGCCTTCTGATTACCCTGATGCTGTTAAACCAA
>NW_007727074.1:98250-100935 GCF_000696425.1 Galeopterus variegatus | reverse complement strand
AGGAGTTCAGAGATATTGATCCTATAACTCAAAATCAGCATCTCTTTTCATCTCACTCCCATGTCTCCTCAATGAACCTGGTTTCTTAGCATTGGTGTGATTCAGTTGTTTCCTTATGGTGTTTCTTTAACAACAAAGCAGGAGATGTAAGCATATGTCTTAAAGAGCACTAAAAGTAGCCTGGAGAAGAAGAAGCACTGAAGCCATGTCCCTCAGCCCCAAAGGCTCTGATGATGCACAGGTCCTCAAGGCTGTCGGAACACTCAGCTGAGCCAGTGACCACAGCCAAGGTCATGCACAGTCAGCCCCTCTTCCACCGCCCCTTCTGAGGGAACTCTGTGGGAAAGCTCACTGGAAGAACCACTTTTGGATAGTGTTTTCCAAATGTTTTTACATACTGTAACTGGTACATGGAGTACTTTATAAAGGGTTTTCACATTCAACAATGTAGGTAGTTGACTATGTCTCAAACTCAAAAAGATGCACAGAATGATACTTAGACTTTAACCGAGATGTCTGACTGCAGACAGATTCTAAGTCTTCCGGTCGCCGGTCCGGTACGGGGGCAACACTGAGGGTTGCGATCCGTTGCCGGACACGGAAAAAGACAAAATATATATATATATATATTTACTGTGTGTTGGACTTTGTGGTATATGCTAGTGATACATACCATGATGAATGAGATAAATAAGGTCCCCAACATGTGAAGCTCACATTCTAATGACAAATGAGCAGACAATTACAATATAGTGTAAATAAGAGAAATTCAAAATGCAGTGAAATCCTACACAGATATTGCCTAACCCATACCTGAAAGAAATGATTTCTAAAATGTCCACAAACTTGTACCTTGATTTCCTGGAGATAACCCTTATGTGATCTTCATCACAAGGGAACCAAGTAAATCACTAGGAATGGGGATAAGAAAACATTTTCTCCTTGCTGAGAATACAGCAGAAGGTTTTTCCCCTGCTGAGGAATTGATAGGAGGAAGAAGGCATTCTATCGTGAGAGACAAGTCCAAGTCACCTACGGTGCATGCTCACTTGGGGGAAAAAAAAAAGGTTTCCACGGAAATGGCCAAGGGGAGGGAGTGACCTTAACAAAGCTGCAGAAACCAGTCTTGCAGTTTGTGTCATCTCTCTTGGGTATTTTAGATGCTGGGATCGCCACATCGCTGAAGGGTGTTGCTGCCTCCCGTGGTGAGTGGAGAGCCGTTTGCAGGAGTTATTTCCCTAACAGTGGTTTCAGTGTGGTATTTGCCGTAAGTTACCTGCGAACTCCCGGCTGTCTGTGGTTACAGTGGAAGCCTATTCCTACCCAGACACATCACCTGAGAGTCAATCAGAGAAGCAACCCTTCAAGTTTGGTGAGAAAGAGGAACAATAGTTTCAGAGGGGCATGCTGTCCTCAAACGGGAAAGCCTCAGCAGCAAGGATGAAACTGGCTAACACAGAGACTCTTCTTCCACACTGCAAATCCCAGAGTCTGCATCTGCAGACACAATTCTGTCCCTCGCACAAAGAATTTATAGTCCCAATAATCATATAATTTATCACCCAAACTGGGACACCTTCGAGAGTCAAAGTAATGCTCACGATTTTAAAATGTAATGATTTAAGTTAATGATCACTAAGTGATTGATGATAACTTAATTAACCAGACTGTTTGAGCAAACCAGGACATCCGGTCATCCTTACAGCAGATGCTGTCCTTGGCTCCTGAGATGATAATAGGCTGTCATTACATTTATATTGCATTTTACTGGAGGTGTTCTATATGGTGTGCTTTTATGAGATGTGTTTGTTTGTTTGTTTGTTTGTTTGGAGATTATAGATTAGTATAGGGATTGAAAATAACCCTGGCTCTTTCACTCACATGATATAAACTAAAACTTTGTCCCAGAAAAAATTCTCCAAGAGTAACCTATGGTATCACCATAGTTCTTTGTCTATAAATCAATTCCATAACAGATTCAGAAAAGGAAGGGGCGAGAGAGAGAGAGAGAGAAAGAGACAGAGGCACAAAGGAATGTATTTCTATTTGGCCTCATCTTTCATTTTCTCTTCTTTTTTATCCTCTAATTCCTCTATGTTGAGGAGGTATGAAAAAAGGCATACAACTTTAACAAAATGAAGAATTAAAAATAAGTTTCATAGGTTCATATAATTTCCTTCCAGAATTTCTGAATATTGAAACAACCAATTTATTTTTCTTTCTCTCACAGGAAAAAAATACACACTTTTAAAGGAAGACAAGATTCCCAAAAGGAAAGTAAGTCATTGCTTTCCCATCATTGTCACTTTTGATAGAGTTGCATCTCCAAACTGTCTCTTCTCTGTGTTCCCAAAGTCCCTTTGACATATTTCTATTATAATACTAGAATATATGCCCAAAATGTGTACCTACAGGTTTTGCTTCAATTTATGCAATTTCCCCCCAACTAAATTGTGAGTTCACTGAAGCAGGACTGGCTATTGATCTCCAAATTCCTCAGTTAGTGCCCAATGTCTGGAGGCTGGAGGAGTTAACTCAGGACAATAAATGCAAAAGGTGCAGGTGAAAGGCCCTTGTACGGAGCTGCAAGAAAGCCAGCATGGCACAGAAGGCACAGGAGAGGGGCAGGGCCTTGTGGCCAAGTTAAAGATTTGGGTCTCGGTCTCAGAGCTACAGGAGGTACTG
>NW_007727074.1:93105-97433 GCF_000696425.1 Galeopterus variegatus | reverse complement strand
ATAGGAGGCCAGTGCAACGGTCCCTGGTGACTGGGTCAAAATTTAAAAGAGAACGTATCTCGAGAAGGAAAGGGTGATGAGAAGTAACACATGTGAGAGAGAAAATAAGAAAGCATATGCCTGAGGACAGGCCATTGCATTTCTGAAGAAGAAAAATAGGAGTTTTGAGTTTGCCTTCTGAGTTGAAAGAGAAGAGCCCAGTTCATTCATGCTGCATCTTAAAATCTGGCCGTGTAAGGTGTGTACATGAATAATATAGCCCTCCCAACCCTAGCCATTTCACCCATGGAAATGGTGGGTCCCAGGAAACCCCCCAATCTCCATCAAAGCAAAACATGGGAGAAATAAGACCCCTGATGCTAAAACTCACAGAGGCTTTTCTTGCAGTGATAAGCAAGGAAGTCCTAGAGAGCCACAGACATTTGTGGAGATGTGAGAATCTGGGGTGTCAGTACTGGGGGGATGTAAACCCCCATGCCACGTGATACTCTCCTTTGTAGGCTTCCGTGTGAGGACACATGTTTGCTCATTGAGCTCACACATTTGCGAGTAGGTAGCAAGTGTGTCTATTTGCCTCTTCGGTGAATGGCCTGGGACAGCTTTGAGTAAACTGGCTTTTGGAAAATTGGCCTGGTTCTATTTGTATCTGCCAGCAGGTACAGGAATGGGGTTGTTCAGCTTAAGGGTTTCCTCTTCTGTAAAGCTTCCCCTGAACACCGGTCCCCATACTGCCCCATCCCCAGTTGCCACAGTAGAAGCAGCACCTCCTCTCTCATTGGGGTCTCTGACAGCCCCTTGTCTGCTTCCTTTGCTAGCCTGTGAGCCCCTGAGGTCAGGGACTGTTTCTGATGCTTCTTTGTCTCCCCAATGCCTGGTACAGAGTAGGTATGCAATGGATCTTGTGTAAGGAAGGACAGAGGCAGAGGGAAGGAGGGAAAGAGGGAAGGAAGAGGGAAGGGAGTATGATTTCCTATCCAAAATCCCACCAAGCGTGTCTCCTTCCTCTCAGCCTACGCGCAGCTCTGGCTGTTCTCACTTGGAGGCACTGCCGCTTCCCAGGGATGTGCCGTAGATCAGAATAGCCTGATCAGGGCTACCCCAGCTGTTCCTTGGCTCTCTGGTTACATTCTAGTCCCTTCCCACCCCAGCCTCCCCTCAAGTCTTCCCATGACCTGAAATTCATGGAGTGTATTTTCTTTCTCCAGATGAAGGAATGTCATCTGCTGCCATCCAGGTAATAAGAACAGCTCTTAGGATTTTTCTGAGATGATGGTAGAAATGCAGACACCCCAGAAGGCTGGAGAAGATGGCCTCCAAGACCCCTTCTGATCCTAACGTGGAAGAGGACCTTAGGTGCCAGTGCTTGTGAACCGGGGGGCTTATGCAGGGCCTGGTAGCAGAAGCAGCAGCCACCTCTGTTGCACAACTTGTCGAAAGGAGCTACCATTTACTGACCACTTGTTTATGACAAGCAACGTGCTGAGAGCGTTACCTCATCATCTCATGGAACTTTCACAACAATCCTTTAAGACTTGCTATTATTTCCTCCCCATTTTAAAGATGAAAAATTGAGAGAGTAAGTGATATTTCCCCAAGTCCAGACAGCTGACAAGATGATAGAGCCAGGATTCAAAACCAAGTCTCGCTCCAAAATCCATACTCTTCTTTCTGTGCTTTGCTGCTTTGCTTTTTACCTCCTGAGATTCCACCATGAGTGAAACCTTCCCTTGAGTTGTTTCCCTTTACAACAATGCCAATATCTCTAGAATGGGTGGTTAAATATATAACCCAGTCACATTAAGGGTCATCAGATTGCTCTCTTTTATCATAGGCTGCCCTCAGAGCCCTGAGACTTTAGACACCATAGAGGGTGGTCAGGAGTCACTCTGGAACAAGGGGTAGAGAGGATATGCTTGGGCAGGCTGTATTCTCTGGTCAACATGAGCACTCTGGCTGCCTGGCCTTGTGGATGGGTTCGGACAGCCATTTAGGAAAAATGGCCACGAGATGGAGAGGAGAGGGTTGTGGAAGACATATTTCACCCAGGGTCAGGTCTGTGTTGAGACTGAAGTGTAAAGGGAATGGCAGAGGACAGATCTTGATGATGGCTCTCCTTTGACCAGCAGGATAACGCTGATCAGACCTACATGGAGGAGCTGTGCTACGCCCTCATCACTCACAGGGTCCTCAGGAGAAGGCCGTCAGGGAACTCTGCTGAGGAGTACTACGAGAATGTTTCCTGCAGGGTGGAGAGGCCCGGAGAGGCCTTGGGAGGAACTGAGACTGAGTATTCACTTCTCTGTATGCCTTCCACCTCTAGGCATCCACCTTCCCCAGAAAACGAATATGAACTGTGTATGCCTAGCAGAATCTCCTCTCACCCCCGGCAACAGCCACGTCCATGTTTGGCCCCTTCTGAGACTCAGTTTTCCCATTTGTAATGAAGTGGTTGAAATAGCATTTGTTTAGCAACAGTGAATAAAAGTTGGGGGTGGGAGTGGGAGTGGGGGGTTCTGGTTGGAGCAGACATGGAGCACCAAGTCCCTCCAGCTCACCTCCCATGACAACCCTTCCTCTGCAGGGCATGGTTTGCAAACCACAGGACATCTTTGATCCCGCTCAATATGTAATATCTGAAGATCAACCAGTTATCCTGAATAGCACTATTTGAGAAAGGAGCGACCATCTTTGGTTCAAAGTGGTTTGGGTAGTACTCAGTGGTGGAAGGGTCTCCCTGGTCCCCTACAGCTGTGCACACCACAAAAGGCTCTGCTCTTCTGTCCAGGTTATTCTTATAAAATGTTGCCGTGATTGTTCTCTGACACCACAAGGAAGCTTTACTCATCACATTAAGTGTACGGTTCACTCATTACAGTGACCTTCAAGCTCAGTGACCCCCTGATAGGGGCTGTGGTGTTCCTCTCACTCTGTGCATCTAAGCCATGTCCTTTACATAGTGTCCTTTGACTTGCTGGCACCTGTGGATTAGTTGGTTATGTGACTTGAATCAAGAGGTTCCAGGCCAGATTTTTATATAATTTTAACCCATATGGTTTTGTTCTTAACTTTGTATTTCTCCCTAGAAATCTTAATAAGACAATCAAAAGCATGAGAGAATGATAGAGTAGAAAGACCTTTGGAGATCCTTTAATCCCACTATCTGTTTTTGGCTCAGAGAGGATAATTTGCCCACTGATTCATTAAAGTTAGTGGCAAAAAATTTACTTATCTAGTGCCTGATTTTCTGGCTTCCAATTTAGTGCTCTTCCAATATACTACATAGAAGACCCTCTACTATATAGCAAATGTGTATATTTAGTGTCATGTAAAACATGAATAAAATGTTCACATGGGAAAAATAACATATACACACTTTCTCTAATTAGCACTCCTCCGTATGCCCTGATTATTTTATTTTCCCTCATCTTTTTTTTAGTGTTCCTGGAATCATGTCTATCCCTTAAAGCAGGGGTCAGTAAACTCTGGCCCACAGCCAACTCTGGCCCACCACCTGTTTTTGTAAATATAGTTTTATTGGAACACAGCCACACTCATTTGTTTACATACCATCTATGGTTGCTCAACCATGGGAGAGTTAATTGTGACATAGACCATAGGCCCTACAAAGCGCCACATATTTACATTTTGCCCCTTTCCAGAAAAAAAAGATTGCAGACTCCAGCCCTAAACGATCACAGTCTGAGATGAACTTGACAGAAATGTGTTTGGTTACTGGTATAACTCATAAGAGCAGGTACCAATAAAATGATATGAAAATATTAAACCACAAATTGGATGAGTGAGAACAAAAACAATTAGCAAATTTGACTATTTTTTTTATTCACACCTGTGTTTGCAAATTGCTGTTTTATTTAACTCATGGCCACTATCCTAATTTTAGAAATGTTAAAACGGTAAGAGGTCCGTTGAGACAAGCAGTAGATACAATATGTGTCTACTGTTTTGTTTTCAAAGCTAACTAAAGCTAAATAACTTTGCTATTTAAAATGTGCTAAGTGCTCAGTGAAGATAAATCCAGTGGCATGAGCTTGGATGTGTCAACGCAAGTTTCCTGAGACTTCAGCCAGTCGATGGTCTTCAGCTAAAGAGCCAATCACATCTTGGTATCTTGTCCTCTGCTAACTTCCTACTTTTAGTGAAATTCTTTCACATGGAACCCTAACTTTGATCTCAGGCCAGGATTCACTTAGGTTCAAAAAGAGGTATTTGTGGTAGCAAGGAATACTGTACTGGAACATGTCTTAGGGGAGAGAGTGTGGACTCCAGAGACAGATAATCAGTGATTCAAATCCTGGTTCTATCTTTTC
>NW_007727074.1:90874-92650 GCF_000696425.1 Galeopterus variegatus | reverse complement strand
CCTAACTTTGATCTCAGGCCAGGATTCACTTAGGTTCAAAAAGAGGTATTTGTGGTAGCAAGGAATACTGTACTGGAACATGTCTTAGGGGAGAGAGTGTGGACTCCAGAGACAGATAATCAGTGATTCAAATCCTGGTTCTATCTTTTCCTCCCTCTGTGACTTTGAACATGTTACCTGGAGGCTCAGCTTTTTCACCCATAAGATTACATCCACTGTAGCCAAGCATCCATCACAGACTCTGAATAACTGATATCTAAGAGTAAAGAGAAAAAAAATCTTTTATGATGTATGAACAAAGACATGCTGATGCGTCTGGTGACCCAGGGTCACCCAGCAGTCCTCCAGCGAGACAGAAACACCAAATCAATGGGTTTATGCTAGAATTTTTCACACGAATACTGAGTCATTGTGGAAGTCTTTTGGCTGAAATATTCTTAGTACAATATGATAAGTTATATTTATTTGAACTTTATCCTGTGAAAGTATTACCTGCCCCAAACAGTGTATGCCCTTTATCAGGAACATATTAAGTATAAATGGTTAACCAAAAAGATTGTTCTTATAACAAAATTAGAAGGATTATGAAAGGGAATTATTTTTGAGGAGAGCCTTTTGGAAGTGCTTCAAAATACCCACTATGATGTATACAATTATGATTTGCTAATCAAAAATATTAACAAAAGGCCAGCCCGGTGGCGCACTGCTACAGTGCAACACTTGGGAAGCGCGGCGGCGCTCCCACCGAGGGTTCGGATCCCACATACAGACCGGTTCCCGCTCACTGGCTGAGCGAGGTGCGGGAGCAACACCGAGGGTTGCGATCCCGATGCCAGTCCCAGTCCGGTACGGGCGCGACACTGAGGGTTGCAATCTGTTGCCGGTCACGAAAAAAAGACAGAAAAGGAAAAAAATATATATTAACAAAAAATTATGAGAAAAAATTCCTTTATACAAATTTAATGTACCTAATGTTAGAATATCTCAAATTTTCTAGTAAATAAATTTTAATGTCAAAAAAGTACCTACCATGTCTGTATATAATGTGGATCTTGTTTTTCATAGATTTCAGGATTTCTGATAAAATCTATGCACCCACTTTGCAGAAAATGCACATTCACACACACATTTGTATACAATTTCAAGGGATTAGGCTGGCACCCCTCGGTTATAAAATCCCTGTTCTTAATAGAGAAACTGAGGCAAAGCATTTAATTACTCTCTCAAGTCACAAATATGACCAGACAACTCCCCCTCCCTCCTGCTGGTCTTAAAACTGTACACAACCAAAATTCAGAGCCACAACTGATGCAGCAACTGCAGGCTTTGTGGTTTCCATTTTACATTCATACTAGTGCCTATAAATAATCCCTTATTCTATGAATAAATTTTTATTTAAAACAGAAAAATAGGAAGAGGGCAAAGACAGGGCGGGAAAATATATTTCTGACAAGTACAAATGCTGACATTTTTAGGATAAACTTGGGTGACAGGTGCTTCAAATATTCTCAGGGGTGGAAGGGCATACACAGAACACAAAAGATGAGTCTCCAGGACTCTGCAGGAGCCTATGGAAAAAAGAGATTCTGTTTATATTTGTCTGACTCTGGTCTTTTCCAAGCCTACCATGTTAAGTTCAGAAAGCCACTTGATCCAAGTGTACCCTGGTTCTGCCAACTGTTCAATGGATGTAAATTCCTCCCACTTTCCTACAGAGGGTTCTTCTGAAGGGCACTTGGAGAAGCACTGAGCGGTCACTGTCATCATAGTCTTCGA
>NW_007727074.1:88542-90647 GCF_000696425.1 Galeopterus variegatus | reverse complement strand
GATTCTGTTTATATTTGTCTGACTCTGGTCTTTTCCAAGCCTACCATGTTAAGTTCAGAAACCCACTTGATCCAAGTGTACCCTGGTTCTGCCAACTGTTCAATGGATGTAAATTCCTCCCACTTTCCTACAAAGGGTTCTTCTGAAGGGCACTTGGAGAAGCACTGAGCGGTCACTGTCATCATAGTCTTCGACAGTCTGAGGGCCACACCTGTCAATTCATCCCTTCCCTGACCACTTGTACTCCTTATGAACTCCCAGGTGTCAACCAAGCCTGTACTGAGCATGACCCTTGAGCACCTACCAGGGCTGGAGGCCATTTATCACGTGTAGTTGCTGAGTGGACTGGGCTTTACCCCAACAAACTGTGGAACTCTGGGCTGGTCTTTCCAGCTCTCCAGCCTGTTTCCCAACTGTAAGATGAGGGGGCTGCCTTCTGATGCTAAGAATCTATGATCTTTAATCATAGAGGAAAGACGAAAGGATGTCTGTGGATAAAGCTGCCAGCAATGCAGGAGTATGAATCCACTTATTCTAAAGCAATGAAACAATAACAGAAGAGAAGGGAGGACTTTGAGAGATTTCCCCCATTTTTCTTAGCCTTGGCCAGACGCTGTATAGGGCAGGAGTTCATGTCCAGAATCTACATTTAAAAAGAAAAGAATGTGTCCTTAGCCTAAGAAGACTCAAACATGTGTAAAGGAAGACAAATCTGCTTATTCAACTCTCAAGTGCAGCTCTCTGCTCTGCCATTTTTCTGCCACGTGAGACACCTGGGTCACTGTTGCCACCACCAAGACCCTCACCAGATGTGGTCCCTGGACTCTGAGCCTCTGAAACTGGGAATCACAGTCTAGTAAGACAAATAAGAAACGAAGAGGACTGTTTGGGAAACATAAATGTGGAGACAAAATAGAAAGAAGAGTCTATGTCACACACTGTGAAGTAACTGTGACACAGACTTAATGTTGAACTACTTACTCATCCAGACGACAGTAGAGATGAGGAAATTGAGGCTCAGAGGGAAGCGACTTGCTCAAGGTCATACAGCAAACCAGATGCTAAACCAGAATTAGAGGAGCCCTAGGATCCTGCCCTGTGCTCTGCAGTGCCCAACCATCTACTTAATGAAACATACAGGTCGCTGAAGCTCCTGCACATCCAAAGAACACAAAGCATGACTCCTCCTTTGTGGAACTGAATGATTAAAACCTAGTCTGAAATAAAGCATCTTAATAGTTACTAATTAAAAAAAAAAAATCCCAAGTGCTTCAGCATTCAGCTTGAGTCCCACTTCCTTTGCAAAACCTTTTGCAATTAAACTCTACTGACCACCTTTTTTCTGACCAGCCACAGACCTACAGTTTGTCTTTAACACCTGGGTGTTTTTTCTGTTGTTTCCTGTTTCATCTGTACAGGTCCTGACTCCTTAATAAAACTAGTAGCTTTTCTTTTTTTTAAATTTATTTTTTAATTGAAATGTATTGAGTGTACATATTTACGGGGTACAGAGTTATATTTCAATGTATGTATACAAAGTGTAGTGATCAAATCAGGGTAGTTAGCAAACTCATTATCATAAAGGTTTTGTTTCTTTGTGATGAGAACATTTAAGCTCCTCTCTTCTAGCCATTTGAGATCATAAATTATTGTTAATTGTAGATGACTAGCGCTGCTGTATGCCACTAGAACTTATTTGCCTATCTAGCTGTAATTTGTAGCAGCTTTTCTTATTGTCTTCTTCATTGGTATCACCTATAGCCTTCCATAAAATTTTCCATTTAAAAAATCCATAGAGGGCCGGCCCGGTGGCGCACTGGAGAGTGCGCTGCTTGGGAGCGCAGCGGCGCTCCCACCGAGGGTTCGGATCCCATGTGGAGACCGGTTCCTGCTCACTGGTTGAGCGTGGTGCGGGCGCAACACCGAGAGTTGCAATCCCATTGCCGGTCCCCGGTACGGGTGCGACACGGAGGGTTGCAATCCCATTACCGGTCAGTAAAAAAGACAAAAAAGGAAAAAAAAAATCCATAGAACTAAATTAAATTGAAAGGCAAAACAGAACTGGACACATGGCTAGAATCTTTGTTGGGACAGGAATGGGTTCT
>NW_007727074.1:86472-87941 GCF_000696425.1 Galeopterus variegatus | reverse complement strand
TGAAAGGCAAAACAGAACTGGACACATGGCTAGAATCTTTGTTGGGACAGGAATGGGTTCTGCTGATCGGGCTGTCTACATTCTGTCCATATCTAAGGGACTTCTTTTGAGAAGAAAAAGTAGTTTTTCTTCTCAAATCCTCAATTACTTTGCAGATATTTGCTGAAGCTTTACTGTGCACCAGGTACTATGCTTGTCATAAAATGTGCGATAACCAATAAATTCACTGCCTATAGCAGAACAGTCTATAGGCAAGTGCCGTTGTTTCCAAACACCTCAAAATGCTTTAGTAGCAAAGGTTGATTCTTTCCATTGCATTTGGGCCATAAGTCAAAACTAGAGAAAGTCCTCTCCATGACTTGCAAGTGGTCAAAACCCAAGACAAGGTTCTTGCATCTTGATGATTTCCAAAGCAGCAGAGAAGAATTGTCTCCAGACAGGAACAGGCCCTTCCTTCTAGCCCCAGGCCCTCTCCAATGCGAGGTTCTGCTCTTGCTGGAATAGAGAAGAACCCAACCCAACCCAATTCAGTCTGTAAGAGGAAGGTGCCCTGAGGGAAATAAAAAGATCACTTCCAACACCATTTACTACAAGAGAAGGCCAGCCCAAAGTATGGCCCTGGCGAGTCGACCCTTGTGAAGCAAATGTGAGTACAACACAGGTGCAAAAATAATTTATTGTAAATGTTTTTAAATCATTCCCCATTAAAAGTCTTCATTACTTTCCAAAAAGTATAAGCACACTAAGGTTCACGTCGGACATGTAAAAAATAAAGAGGAAGAGAAATTCACCAGTTTCACTCGTTTAAGGAACTATCCTTAAGATGAGACAATGCATTACATTACATGTATCTTCTACTTAAATAAGAAAGCAAGTTCACATTACCCAGAGTCCTGGGTCTCACAGAGCTCAAGTCAAACCCAGCCTGAGACATCCACTCTGACATACACCCCTCCACAGCTGCCTCTCACACTGACTTCCCCCACAAGGTTGACTTAACTGAGCTACTGGGGTGGGAATCTCTCATTATATGACCACAAAACTCTTTCTCCTGGGAAATTTCCAGCAAAGCAATTCTCTCAACAAAACAAATACTATGTTCCCTCATGTCAGGCAATTCTCTATCTGTAGATGACAAATACAGTCACTAACATTCCTCCCACCCCTCAAATGATTTGGCATTAAGTTTCCAACAGTTTGTTTCAAAAGAAGAGTGGTTCTTCCCATTTCACAGCCACCCGCAATAAGATACACAACCAATGTCCGAAGACACTGAGTCCTACAGGAAGGCTGGCAACACTGAGCAATAAAAAGCCAATGTATAACATCTATAGCAGATGTTAAACGGTCTTTATGATTCTCTGATGGAAGTTTATTAAAATATAGATGAGGTGACTATCCAAAATGATAGTAGGATGTTCAAAACTCACACCCATGTTTCCAAATGAGGTGTTCAGGACTCATAGGAA
>NW_007727074.1:84391-85439 GCF_000696425.1 Galeopterus variegatus | reverse complement strand
GATTCTGGCAAGTGATTGGCTCAATTCTCCCTAATCTGGCCACCTGCCTCTCCCTGCTCCACCAGCACAGGCTAACAGGATCCTGCCTAAAAGGAGGCAATGTGCCACCCTTGCACTAGAGAGAAAGTATCCACGTGTGGGTAGAAGCTGCCAGTGCTTCAGGAATAGCAATGACTTCACCCCGTGTGGTCCACCTGCGCACTCCCTCCCCATCTGGCTTCAAGACCAGACTCAGCTGGGGCAGCACTCGCGAGCCATTTTGCTGGATACGGAGCCAGACCTTATAACTGTGCAGAATTGGGAGAGAAAGGACAGTCTCCACCCCTCTGGGCATTGCCAAGCACTTCTATGTTAATCCACAGGATCTTTTTTGTAAAACAGAATGAGTTCTCTTCATCACCACAATTCAGTGGAGCACTGCTTTCGGACACAGACCAACCTTAACCGCTTCATTCTGAAAACACAGATAAACAAAAGTCACTAATTTTTAAAATCATAATTACTATAAACATTTATATTTTTATTTGATTTCATTGGGTTTGAATATAAAGTCTTATGCAAATTGGAATGTCTGCAAATTCCTAACAGTGGTAGTTTACTCTTCAGGCAACACACACACACACACACACACACACACACCTGAATATTTTTCCAAAGGCAAATAACATTTATTGTTTGCTTATTTGTTTTGGTATAATTTATGATCAGTAACATTTTGATGTGGCCTTTGGATACTGAGGACATTTTAACATTTGGTCCTTTTTCACAAGCTAATCATAAAAATACCTCTCAAGTTTCCATTTTTAAAAACGCATACACCATTCTGTGAGAAACTCTGCGAGGGCAATGGGGTGGCACTGGCTGGCCTTGCTCAGGAGGAGGTGCTGATGCTGGGCCCTAGCAGACAGCACGCAGGCACAGCCCGGGTCTCTCCAGCAGGTTCGCACTCTTGGCGTGACTGACGGCACGATTGACGTTTCGGGCTGGATACGTCTTAGTTGTAGAGGGCTGTCCTGTGCACATCGTAGGATGTTCAGAGGAGTCCCTG
>NW_007727074.1:65159-84272 GCF_000696425.1 Galeopterus variegatus | reverse complement strand
CACCATTCTGTGAGAAACTCTGCGAGGGCAATGGGGTGGCACTGGCTGGCCTTGCTCAGGAGGAGGTGCTGATGCTGGGCCCTAGCAGACAGCACGCAGACACAGCCCGGGTCTCTCCAGCAGGTTCGCACTCTTGGCGTGTCTGACGGCACGATTGACGTTTCGGGCTGGATAATACGTCTTAGTTGTAGAGGGCTGTCCTGTGCACATCGTAGGATGTTCAGAGGAGTCCCTGGCTTATACTTACTAGGTGCTAGAATCTCACATACACATCCAGTTGAGACAATTAAAAATGTCTCCAGACACTGCCAAATACCCCTGGGGGCAAGTTGAGAATGAGCACTACAGCTGAACTCTCCACTTTTCACTGCCCCCAGTTGAGAATGAGCACTACAGCTGAACTCTCCACTTTTCCTGTAGAATCCATGAACATCCAAAATGGTTTTCCTTGATGCCACGGGAAGGCTTTTCAGGACACAGAAGCTGGCCTCTGCCAACAGCCATGCACTAGTTCATCCTGAAAATGTGCCAACAAGATTCACTGCTCTCACTGCCTGGAGCTTTTCCCTTTTCTTTCTCACAAAAATTCTGTTTTTGTCCTTTTTCCCTACTCAGTCTACTAGTTGACTCCATCCTATGTGAAAAAACAGTACTAAGTAACAATTTGTGAAAGGGCCATGAAAATCAATATGCTGTATAATGATAAATAAAAAATAATAATAATAAAAATAACTCAGGCTGCTGACACACTCTGACCTTTGTAAAACAGACTTCCCCACCTTGTCCCTGGGCCCCACCCACGCCCGAGGTGAAGGAGCTCAAAGACAGGGGAGCCCTGAGGGGTGAAGAATTTTTAAAATTCCTTTACAATTATTTATTTTAATTATTTTTATTTATACATATTTATGGAGTACGGAGTTGACTATCAGTATAATTACATATTAAGGGGAGTTTTTATTTTTATAAGGCATCAAAATATGCCTGCAGTCAGGTCAAAATAGTCACTGTAATTTCCCAATTAGAGAATGAAAAGCATACACACACAAAACACCTCCAGAATCCGAATTATAATCTAATTTATAGTTCTGCCTCTAAAGTACATACATAGGAACCCCCAAATGGACCACAGAGTGGCTTCAGGGGAATCTTTGGTATCCCCAAAATTGCTTATACAATTTTGTGTAGTAGGGAGGGGCATGCACATTTTTTTCTCTGGGGAGAAGGTACGTGGCTGTCTTCAAACTCTCTAAGGGGCATATGAACCACATAGTTTTAAGAACTTCTGCTCTTTGAAGAATTAGAATGTTAACACTGTGGCAAACTGGTTGCCTCGCTAACCACAGGGGGCTGGGGACAGCCCTGCCAAGCCCACGGCTCATATGAACGTGGGAAGTTGGCCTAAGAACCCACCGGTCTCACAGCCTCCATCTCTCCCTCCGCCACTCCCTGACACATTCCTCCCTTTCTTCAGTTTGCCTCTGAGCTCATCCCCGCTGCCTTCAATAGGTCTCTCTTCTTCCCTCCTCACTTCCTAACTGGTCACTGTCTACCCTTCCATTTGAGAGGGTCTGAAACTTACAGTCTTGAAAATATACAGTGGCTCAAATACTATATGTTCATGCTCTGGAAAGTGGGACGTGGGGTCATAGAAAACCCCCACAGAAGAATCATCTGAGAGAGAGTACAATCTGCAGAACAGGAGCCCTGCTGAGATCACAGCTGCACCCCACGTCCCCATAGCATCTGGCCCTGGAGAAATGGCCTAGAGGCTCCATCGCCAAGCTCAGGTCTTCTCAGAGCTCTCCTGAGGCCTCACAAGTGATCCACCCTTTATTTATGTAGCGTCTGGCCCTGGAGAAATGGCCTAGAGGCTCCATTGCCAAGCTCAGGTCTTCTCAGAGCTCTCCTGAGGCCTCACAAGTGATCCACCCTTTATTTATGGGCTTTTCAGCCTCAGGATCCTCTTAAACCTTTTCTCACCTGCTTCCCACCTCCCTTGCCGCCATTTGGAAAGAGCTAGCAACACAATTTCATAAAAGGGCCCTAAGAAAATCAAGACTGATGACACCACAGCAGCGCCCCCAACAGGGATCTCATGCCTCTAACACAGGTGGGGGTTGAAAGGTTTTTTTTTTTTTTCTTTCTTTTTGAAATTTCTGTAAACGGGGCATAACTTCTGCACTCCACATGTGTATGTTGTCTGCCTGGCTCATAGACACACTTTATATATTCAGGATCCTCTGAGAGGAAACTATACCTTTACAAGACTTTTGTGGTGAGCTAAAATTGATCTCATTCTATCTATTAATTTGGGAAAAGAATACTTTAAGAAGAGCTTTATATAACTCTCTGCCTTCTTAGGCTAAGATTACTCTACTCTTGTCTCATGTCATCACAATAAACAACTTTTCTCATAAAATATAGCAACACATGTGCTTTATAATCTTTCTGATCTGCCTTCTCCTTGGCCACTATTACTGCACCTGCTGCTAACCACATCGCCTCATTTGCTTTTTTTGTTCAACTAGTATTTTTTGAGTATCTACTAATGTGCAGAAAGTGTTTCTGATGGGTTGCAGATGAGAAAATAAAATGTCCAAGATTGTTAGCATTATTGGTTAACCAAAAGCCAATACACCTCCAAGTGAGGTATCAGAAATATGAAATGAGATGAAACCAGAAAGAAAGGCCAAAGCTTCTGCACAGAAGCCATGGAAGGATATTTCCAAGGCTTGGAGCCATTTTGCTTTCCAACCTTCCTTTTTGCCAAGAAAAGTGTTATAAATTCTCAGAATCTGACAAGTGGAGAGTTTGCTATGTTTACTAAATATCATAAATTT
The DNA here is from genome assembly GCF_000696425.1 of Galeopterus variegatus. NCBI lineage: Eukaryota > Metazoa > Chordata > Mammalia > Dermoptera > Cynocephalidae > Galeopterus > Galeopterus variegatus. Next base: position 81,432 of record NW_007727074.1, on the reverse strand, counting down.
CCTTGTTCTGTTGTTAGTTTTAAAAGCAGATGAGTAATTTTCTTATAATTTTGTAAGGAAAGAAATCAATTTGCCTTTTTATGCCTCTTTACTAATTTCTAAATGGACTCGGTGGCTTTCAACAGAAAAAGAAATAGGTTCCCTATACTGAGATAATCTTTCACCAATTTAGCTATACTCTGTATGCTAAGCTCTTTAGTACTATATTTACTTTTCTGTGAACCACAGTGTTTCCATAAAGGCTGATAATGATGTTGTGAAGAGGAAAGCAGGGCTTAGGATGGGAGTGAACTGCAAAAGGAAACATTCAGCCACCTTCATCTTCAGAGTACAATTATTTTCTCTATGTTCTTTTTTTTCCCCAACAACACTGTCTGCTTAAGGAGGGCAGGGACAGAGTGTGGAACATCCCCGCACAAAAACAACACGGGCTGAGTGGTTAAGTGAATGAATGAATGATTTACCACAGTGCCAAGTCACCAAAGTTGCCAAAACAAACCAAACCATCTGTCCCCAGTCTGGTTCACTTGTTTATCATCACGACGCTGACTTCTTTACTTCCTTTACTTACTGGAGAGCAAGAAGGACGCCGGATCGAGCCCCAGACTCTCACAACCAGGTACGTTCTGATCATGGAAATCCTGTAGTAAAATGCCCAGCACCAACTCCTCACTCATCATATACTTCATAAAATTTCCACCTTCTGATGGAACCCCAAATTGCAGGTGATAGGTCACTGTGTCATTTTCACCACTGGAAGGCAAACCAATCACAGACATTAAAACACAAACAGAATCACACTGCAACTCAGAAAGTCAATTTTAGCAATAACATTTTTTTTAGTTCTGCATATTCTTCCAGGGTGTTCTGTCCTTAAAGAATGTACCGTCCTAGAAAAATCCTCTTCCATAAGTCCATCACAAAAAGTTGAGGTGATCCCAACCTCCTCCTACACCTAGACCCATCCCCCAGAAGTCGACTGGGAGAGGCTGTAGAAGAGAGAGGCACAACACAGCTATGGTCAAGGAAGATCCCAGGGTTGACACATGCCTTCCCAATACCAGCCTTTTCTCCCCTAAGGCAAGCCAGGGAAGCCTGCCCTTTTCTCCTCACATAGTCCCTTCTCCATGTTCTCAACTTTCCCCTACAAGTACATGCCAGAGCTATTCAGTTTAATCAGTTCTTTATTTAACCTATAAAAATGTTTAAGGTAGGCTCCAAAGCTCCCTACCCCTTGCTGGGTCCACCGTTCCTGAACTCCCACAGAGACTGCCTGTGCACCAGCAATGAGTCATACCTCCTGGGTTTATCCCCAGAGTGAGAAACTTTTCTACCCATTTCCAGTTCCAGAAGCCCCTAAGGCAGGAGGACCAAGCTTTGCCACTTTCAGTAATGGGACCTAAGGAAAGGGAGTTTTCATCTTCCTAGAACATACTTTTTCCATTTCCCAATAATAAAGATAATCATAGGGCTATCCTCAGTTATTTAGTAGCTTATGCTGCTCTTTAAACCTTACCTCAACATTCAGGTTTTTTATAGTTATTTTATTACTTTGGTTCAATGTGGCCCAGATTAAGAACCAGCAATTAAATAATTAATAGGAGGTCACATCTGAGACTATCACCTAGGGCGAGTTTTACAGATGTGCCCATTAGCAGGAATCAGGCTGCTGTCCCAGCTAAGGACAGGCAAAGAGCTCCCTCTCGTGGCCAGAGGTCACATAGGGGGCCAATAATCTCCACCTTACAATGTGGCTGACAATTCAGTTTACACTGCTAAGGCCAAGGATGTGTCAAACCCTGTGGATCAAATGAACACAGATTAGGGACTCTGAAGAAACTCATTTTCAAGGATGCCACTATAGGCAGGCTGATCAATGCACTTTCAAACTCCAATTCAGCTACCCTAGTTTGCAGGTGTTATTACCTGTTCCCTGAGCTCTGCCCTCTAATTATCACTAATAAGGCAGCCAGCCACCCTTCGTTTCCATGGGGAAGGACTTGGGCTGGTAAATGAGAGGGCCAGAGGCTGACCCTCAGAAGACCAGGTCAGCAGCTGAATGAGAAAATCAGGCTGCCTTACCCAGCCCGGCTGGCCCACTCTAGTCCTACCATGTCAGGTCACTAGGTGAATTTACATAAGGCTGAATTTTGAGGGGAGAAGAGGAATTTTCAGGGAAGCAGTGAATCCTATGGGCTTTGCCCCAGCTACCCTTCACTGACGGTCCAACAACCCATAAACCAAAGGGCATCTTTCCAAGTTCTTGTTGGAGCCGCCCAGGACTGACTCAGGGTCCCCCTGTAGACACAAGCATGTAAACCATGGATCTGGCTGATTCTTGCCCCTGGGTGGCAGCATCCTTTAAAAATCAACAGCTTTTGTTTCTCAAGTCAACATTTTAGAAACTCTACCTGGGCTATTTTTTTTTTTTTTTTTAGTCAGCACCACACTCTAACCAACTGTAAATAAAACAAAAATGTTTTCCAGAGAGTATTTCTTTATTCAAAACACTAAAGTCCCTGGATTTTTCTTTTAAATAACTTTTAAAAACAGACGCTCTAACATTCAGTGTTGGCCAGATTTCTAGCCATGTTTCACTCAGTTTTCTGATGGGTTTTTCCCAATATCTACCCCTACCCATTATAGAATCCCAGCTCCTCTAGACCCATAACATCGGGTCAGATTCTTGGAAAGACCCCGAAGGCTCTGAGGGTTTTGTCTCTCAATTCTGCCTCAATCTTTGAATTGCAAGTTGGGAAAGGGCAAGGACGAAAGTGTGTTGGGTCTGGTGCATTTCTCCCTTTTCTACCAGTGGCCTATGATTAAAATGAGCAGTGTCAAAGATGTCATTATAAGGTAACAAGTATATTGGGGGCCTATAAGCAAGGAGGAGAAAAGCAGCCTGCCGCCTTATGTGTTCACAGACTGCAGGTCCTTTTCGGTTCTACCCCACGGCACCACCACCTGCTTTACACGCTTCCCCTCCCCCAGCTCTGCTGATATGATGGTTTGGAAAATTGATGGTTTGACGGGGAATCGCAACATAATATTGGTTTTGATAGTCACATCCCAGAGACATCTTAGAAATAGTGGATAATAGAGCTTTGATGTAAACCTTGTTCAAATCACCTCCAATAAACCCAATAAAAGGATAATAAAATAACTCCTTCACACACATTACCCTTATATTAACATCCCAAGAATATTAAAGATTAGGGAGAAATTTTGAAAAGAAATTTAAGAAAAAATGCAAATGTGTGTGTATATACTATATATATATATTTAGAATATATAGTGAATACATGTACAGAAGAAATCTCACCCAACTGTTAATTTCGTGGAAGGGAATGGAATTATTTATTGGTGGTAGTGGAAAGGAGAGGAGGCAGAAGATAGAGTTTTCTGGTAGTATACATCTTTATATTTTTTGTATTATACAAGAACAATGCACTCCTGTATTATTCGTGCTTCTCAAAAGCAAATGCCAGTATACAGATTACATCAGTTACATCACAGTATTTTCTGACATATATTTCTATTTCTACCCTTGGCTTATCTGAACATCCACTCAAACAGGAATGGTCTACCTGGGACTGGCTTTTCCCCTCCTCTGTGTCACCTCGGTTGAATTATATAATTAATCTTCCTTCTTTGGGCTTCCTTTTTCTCATTTATAAAATAAGGGAGTTGAGAAGTTGGTCTCCAAAGACCCTCCCATCACTGACATGCTGTGATTCTGTCTGGTATTGGTTCCTGTCACGCTCCCAGGACCAGGGAAGTCTTCCTGGGTAAATGGTGATGGAGGGGAAGGGTGGTGTCTTTCCAGAGAAAGAGACCAAAATGCAATGCTCCACGCTCTTACCTGAAGTCCACTATTTCAACTGAAGTAAAATAGCGACTCAGAGACGGCGACGTCCTGTACACATCTGTGAGCTAAAACAAACAGAAACAGATAAAACAACCACACCCATTGCTGACAGATCACATTGCACATCACCAGACAAAGCAAAATGACTTCTAGATGAAAGAAATTCCACTCTAGCTAAGAATTAACTTATTTAGCAGCTCTGGGACAAGAAATAAGAAGGTTTGAGCCTACCATAAGCCAAAACTCAAGTTAACGCTTATTTAAAAGAACCTTTTTACAAGGACCAAGAGACTCAGCTGGGAGTTTTCGACTTCTCTTATAAGTTGCGCTGACACCTTGTGGTGTCATTTTCTGAGGTAAGAGTGGTCAGCACTGGGGCCCACACAGACCCCCAAGGACCACGGGAAGGAAAGAAGACCCTGAAATGGCTGTGGGAGGCCAGCGGCACAGGGCACTCAGCGCCTGGGACATCACAGGCCACAGGCTTCTTCCTCCCTTTTTCAAAGCTTCATTGCAAAAAGAAACAGCCATGCTAAGTCACAGGTAAAGCACTTCCTGTGGACACAGGGACAGAGTGGGGAAATGCAAAGACATGTAGGTTTTATTTTATGCATGAACTATTGCAATCATAAAAAATAATGGACACTTATGCTCCCACTACTCAGGTTTCATGCCTTCACATTTTGCCACATTGAGTTCAGCACTTTATTTTAAGAAACAAATTAAAGCTAAAGCAACTCCTACACACTATTCTTTTTTTCCTCCCTCCATCCCCTAGTACTGTCATCCTGAAGCTGGTCTGCATCCTTTCCTTGCATATTTTTATAAATCAATACTTCCTTATGTAATCATAACAATATACAATTTAATTTGTGTTTTTATTCAAATAAAAGACACCATATTCTACATAATCATCTAAAACTCACTTTTTTTCACTCCAAGTTACATTTGAGACTTACCCCTAAGGTACATTTCAAAGAAGGTTATCCAATCTATCTCCTGCATAGATTCCATTAAATGATCATACCAGCCCATCCGCTCCCCTACTGATGGTCATGTGCATTGTTTCCAATTTTCTCCTATTACAAACGGTGCTGAAGTAATCATCCTTGAACATTTCTGTGCATCTCTCCTTGTATATGTAAAAATGTCCCTTAGGTATACACCAAGAAATGGAATTGCTGGATCCTAGGGTAGGTGCATCTGCAACTTAACAAAATCCTGCCAAATTGCTCCCTCTTTTACTCTCCTCCAAGAAATATATATATGTTCCATTTCCCACATCCTTGTCAACACTTAGTTTTACCAGACTTTTACATTTTTGCCAATTTGAGGGATATGAAATCATGTTTCCTGTTGTTTTAATTTGTACTGCTTTGCTTACTAGTGAGATTGAGCATCTTTCCATATGTATATTAACTTGTTGGGACCTCTCACCTCTGACTTGCCTGTTACTTTCTTTCTCTTGGGTTGTCTTTTTCTTTTTTTTCTGAAGTGGTTGGTTTTATATTTCAGACACCAGCTGTTGGCATAATGTTACAAATACCTCTTCCCAAGCTTTGATTAGTCTTTTCATTGTGTTTCAGAGGTATGAATCCTAGCCTAATAGTACCTGAGAACATGAACACGTAGCTGAACACATTTGCATTACATTCTCTCAAATTCACATTTGAAGGTTAAAGCCTTGTTCTCTAGCAGATTGGTTCCAGCATAAACCAGGAGGGCTGTGCTGGGATGTGGCCACACTCCCTAGCAAGGACCAGACTATAGCACCCAAAGTGAGGACTCAGCCAGAAATCTGAGAGCACCTCCAGATCCACTCCCACCAACCTGAAGCCTCAGCCCCAACACTGTTCTGGAAACCTCACCAGCATCTAACAGTACCCTATACTGAACTAGGCATGCCCAGCTACAGCCATTAAGGCCTAGCGCCCCATTACTTTATCCAATAACAAGCACTGTAGGACATACAAAAACCAGCGGTACCCTAAAGGGGGCTCACCCTGTCTCTCATCCCATTCCAGATGGCACCTCAAGGAGGCTGCACTCCCACAACACACTTCCACTTCATTCACCAGGTGACAGCACGATCTCTCAAAGGCACAGCAGAGATTACAGTGCCTGCAATTCGTAGTCCTCTAATCTTGTCATTATTATTGGGACTTTCATAAGAACCAGACGTAACAGGCATTAATCTCTCTCCCCTTTTTACTGATAAAGAAACCAGTGTTCCGAGAGGTTAAGAAACCCAGCCATGGTCATTCTGCTAGTAAATGCTGAAGCCAAAATTCAGCCCCAGGAGTCACAAACACTAAACCCAGCTTCTTCCCATTTTCCACACTATCCATGAGGATGACACAATGGAGCAGAGTGTCTCCTGCTGAATATCAGGAGGAAGGATGCATAAAGTGACAAGGACTTTGGGAGAAAACAACAGGTCATCTCACAATTCTTAAGCTCCAGTGTAAAGAATGCTGCCAATAGGCCAACAGTCATTTAGAAAACTTAGGAACTAAGACAGCAGCTTTCACAGGGCTGCTCAGAAAGACAGGGAGAATGGAGATGCTATAGGTGAATATTTTTCAAGCACTAAAAAAGAACAACAACAACAATAATAATAATAATAATAATTGTAATGTCTCCCTCTTCCTTTTGGATTGCGCTTCCTGTGACAGGAATTTAGGTCTATCCTTCCTTCCAACCTTCTCTGTTCCCTCCCTCCTTCCCTTTATTAATCCTTAGGGTCTAGCACTGCATTTTGCATATAGTAGGCTCTCAGTAAAATTTTTAAGTTAGCATTTTAAGTTAAAAGATGGAGTGGTAGACTAGATCTTAGATCTAGATCCCCTGCTGTATTTAGGAATATTTACATCTTTGAGAGCTGTTAGTCACACTGCCCACTTTGGGCCCAAAGGGGACCTCCCTACCACTTGCTCTGGTGTCCCCCACACTGTGTCTACAAGGCTTGGTGCTAACGGAGCCAGCAGCCCGGGGAGTGGATCAGCAGAGCCCGACACAGGGGCTGATTAGAAACCAGCTTCCAGATGAGAGAGCTACCTTCCCTAGGTTATCAGAGGTACCATCATTAATTCCTGAATCAAGACAAAATCAAAAGGCTGGCGTACACAGAGTAATGGCCCCAACCCTGAGAGAGGAAAACTCTGGCAGTGAGATATGAGAGAGGCTAGGAAAACTGTTTAGAAAAGCAAGGGAAAGGGCATGATGTTCCAATACTGTGACACAAGGATGTAAAAATATATCCTTGGTCTCTGCCTCCAGTTTCTGGCACAGTACTCCTAAAACCTTTTTAATTTCCTGAGTAACAGGGGTGCCTTTTTTATTCTAATATTTGGTCTTTGACCCCAGCTCCTAACACAGAGCTGCTTCTAAATCTCTAGGAATTTCCTGAGTTACTGAAGCATCTTTTGTTCTAATGAAGCAAATCTTGGTGGGCTCCTGGATGGGGGCCAGTCACCAGAAAGACCACGCTATGATTAGAAGCTTGGAGCTTTCAGCCCAACCCCCATCCTTTAGGAAGGGGACAGGGATTAGAGAGTTAATTGATTATATCTACATGAAGAAGCCTCCATAAAAATCCCTAAAGGGTGGGGCTCAGAGAACTTCTAGGTTGGTGAACACAGGTGTTTGCTGGGAGGGTGGCACACCTGGAGGGGCAGGGAAGCTCCACACCTTTCCCCACACACCTAGTCCTGTGTACCTCTTCACCTGACTGTTCACCTGTGTCCTTTGTAATATCCCTTATAATAAACTGGCAAACATAAGTGTTTCCCTGAGTTATGTGAGCCATTCTAGCAAACGACTAAACTCAAGCAGGGAGGGAATCTCCAACTTACACCTGGTTGGTTAGAAGCACAGGTGACAACCCAGACTTGCGACTGGCATCTAATGGTAGGATGCCTGGCTGGTATTGGAGGATTGGTTGATGATAGAAAAACCCACACACATTTGGTCACAGAAGTGTTCTGTGTCGAGTGTGAGTATAAAGAAAAACAGCTTGTTTTTTCTATACAAATATCCACTCCCATTTACCTTCCATACCAAAATACTTCTGGAATTGGCCTAATGGAGGAAAGGAATTATTGACCTGACAATAAAATAATAATATCATTAAGTTTCTAATTTTTGTTCCTGAGCATATTTGGTTGAGGAATGGGATCAGGTGTCTTTTACTTCACTGTATCTTACTTTTATCATCTATAAATAAGATAATTCTAAAAAAAGAAAAATGTTTTCAAAGTTCTTTATATGCAATTCCATTTGCACCTGTGAGGTAGACTGAAAAAGTACAGCTATTTCCACTTATCAGGGAAGGAACTAGTTCAAAGAGCTCTGTGTCCTTGTCCCAGGTATCACTGCCAGTCCCCGTTTCTTTGCCACTACGCAATGATGAGCTAAAAACACCTGGAGAATTTGCTCATGTCTGACTCTATGCAAGAGATAAGGATCTAAGGTGAAAAATTAACATCCATTTCCCTTTGGCACAGACAGTCCAGTCTGTAACAGGTGACACACGTGAGTGCTGGCTCGTGTCATTTCTGCTCAGCAAATGCAAAACCTCTCCATGGAAAAATGCAACCAAGAGGAAGGTAACAAGAAGCTATTCACAGAGCAACTCGCTCTGGGCAAATGGAAGAAGAAGAAAGGGAACTGCAGACAAGATATAAACAAGGAAAAGGAATAAGAGATGCCTGGAGTAATCATCGCAGCATCCTGTGATAAAAGCAGCAATCAAAGCTCACGCGTCTGAGTACCCAGGAACTGGCCTACACCCTAGATGGAACCACCTCCTTCAGGAGCTTTTGTAGTAATCACTTGGAAGCCAGATAAAGAGGACTTGCTCCATTCACAGAAGAGTCTAATGGATGGCGGGCTGGTCTTACCCAGATTTTCTCATCAAAAAATCTGGGAGGGCCGGCCCGTGGCTCACTCGGGAGAGTGTGGTGCTGGTAACACCAAGGTCACGGGTTCAGATCCCTATATAGGGAAGGCCAGTTAGCTCATTTGGGAGAGCGTGGTGCTGACAGTACCAAGTCAAGGGTTAAGATCCCCTTACTGGTCATCTTGAAAAAAAGAAAAAATCTTCTGGGAGGGGCTGACCAGGTAGCTCAGTTGGTCGGAGCATGGTACTGATAACACCAAGGTTCAGTGTTAGGTCGCTGTACTGGCCAGTCACCAAACAAACAAACAAACAAACAAACAAAAACAATGACAAAAAACCTTCTGGGTCTGTCTGTGAACCACCTTGTCTCTGACAAGATAACCAGGACTGCCCCGTCCAACCCTCATGGTCTGGCTGCAAAGCCCCCATCTTCCACAGAGGGCTCACTCTCCTGCACTTCCCACCCCATGAAGGATGCCACCGTCCGTCTACCCTACCACGCAGCCAGGAACGTACAGTCACACTCCCTTACTGCCATCCAACCAGTCACTAAGTCCTGTTGAGTGACAACACTTCTTACATCTCACTTGAATCTTCCTTATTCCCCAATACTGCCCTAGTGCAAGCCTCCCTCACTGCTCACCTGGACTAGTGCGATACCTTCTAACCGATCTCCTCTCCCAGTCTTTCTCCACCATCACACAGAAAGGTTAAAATGAAAATCTCATATGAAAGAAAGAGAAGGAAGGAGAAAAAAAATTTTTCTGATTTTTAAAAATTTTTTAAAAATCTGACTATGCTGGGCTTTCAGTCAAGACGGTGGAATAGACGGTCCCCAGCATCACTCTCTCTCACAAATCAACCAATTTACAACTATTAAAAAGCAACAACAGCCAAACTGGGGCCACTAGAGCTCAGGGGAAGAGAAGGAGAGACCTATGGAGTGCACGAAGGTAGGAGAGGCCACGAAGAGAGAAAGAAAAAACTGCTCCCACTGTTTCAGGCCATGGCTGCTTAAAAGCCGGAGCTGCTGAGCTTATGGAGCAGGAGCCAGCAAAAAGCGGCAGCTGTGCCTTTTGGATGGAGTTGCTTAGAGACGGCAGGGGAGAAGAGGGTCTTCGTGGCTCCTGGGCCAGCAAGACCACTAATAGAGTTCCTGTGGCCTCACATAGGACCGAGGAGCCACAACAACTGAAAAAAAGGAGCCACTCAGAGGCCGGTGAGCCAAGAGTCTTGACTACGCCCCCCTGTACCCCCCCCATGCTCAGCCAGCCCAGTGATGACCAGCAAGCCTCAGCAAGAAGGGCCCCGGGTTCTTGAGCTGGGACGATGGGGGCAAGGGCTATTGCCACACCCCCTTGACATATGCACCCAGCCTGGCAATAACCAAGCCACTACTGGAAGCCCACTGGTTTCCTCTATGGGAATGAGGGGGTTGCCACAGGCCTCAATCCCAGCCCTCCTCCTTCCTCCTCCTTCCATCCCATTCCCTTCCCCTTTCCCCCTCCCTCTCCCTCCCAACTGTTCAACAACATCATAGAATGTAAAAAAATATTAATAAATATTTTTTAAAAAAATTTGACTATGTCAATCTGATTACAATCTTTCCATGCCTTACCAAAGTGGGAAAACTTTTACGACCTGACACCTACCTTCCTCTTCAGCCTCACCTCTACAGGGCCTCACCACACAGCATGCAAAGGCCACAGTACACTACTTTGCAGATCCCCAATGACCCATGCTGTTTTATCTAGAATATTCCTACCTCATACTTCAAAATTCATCCTGAGTATCACCTGCTCCAAGAAGCCCTCCACACCTCCAGCCCCACCTCAGGTAGTTTAGATGCTCCTCCTTTGCAGCTGTAAAACACAGTGTACGTATCTCAATAACAGAACATATCACACTGCTTTACTATCTATTTAATTGCCTCCTCTACTTGGACTGTGAGCCAATGGAGGGCACAGACTATGTGTTACTGGCACCTGGCATGTTGTCTAGCACATTGTAGACCCTCAGTGGATCCTGCAGGTTGAGTCAAATACAAGATCACAGTGAGTAAACAGAACGTTGTCCTCCAGGATGCACCCAGCTGGAGACCAGGGCTCTTCCCTCTGGCCTTGCACTGCAGAAAATATAGTTACATGTATCATTTCCTGCTGAAATACAGACACAGAATTCAAGATGGAAGCTACTTACTCTATAGCTCTATGCCAAGCAGTCTGCAGAACCCATATTCTAATGTTAAGAAGTTGGTAAACGATGCATAAGACATAATTACCCTTCTGGTGAGCAGGTGAGGCAATCCCTCTTCGGTAACACACTCCTCTGGAATCTTCAGCATGATCATGAATGTTTTATTTGATGACAATTCAAGTATTTCATTTTCATCTTCATCAACATAAGTTACTAAAGAGAGTGTGGGGGCAGATATAAAAAATAAAATAAATACCCGCATACAATAATAAACTTATTTATTCTGTTGGCGCACATTCATCAAAGATAAAGGCTGGACACGGTAAGCAGGAATAAGCAGAAATGCTTTCTTCACAAATAAAAGATAGGGGCTTGCCTCCATCAAGATAAATGTTTTGTTTATTTTATGCCAAAGAGGGCTCAGATTCATTGAATACAGACTGGGGGAAGGGTCGGTGGGAGGGAGTGGGAAGATCATGAACTTCCTTGTTAAAGGGAACCTGCAGCTCGGCTAGGTACACAGGTGTCAAGGCAGGTGCTGGGAGACAGGAGGAGGGACAAACAACAAGTGATGTGGGCAGGGAGTGGAAGCAACTTCACTGAATCATCTTCTGCTCTGTGCTATCAAAGACCACGGATGAGGAAGTGACATCATCGGCCAACACCAAGGTGAGACTAGAAAACGAGCATGTGAGCCAAGTCTTGAAGTCTCCCCAGGAAGCATGAAGTCATGGGTCTAGACTGTGTCCCACAGGTGAGGAATGTTGACACACTCTGTTTGCAGAAGGGAAGCCCAACCGCACACAGAGCCGTGGGGCGTGTAGGAATTACGTTCCTGGGACAATGAGTTCTGTGTTACTGCTTGCGTTCTAACGACTGCTAGCTAATTGATTTTTAAGCAGTTAGAGCTAAAGGCAAACCACACACTGTCAGGAGCCAGGGGCCAGAAGCTGGCACTAGTGTGCTCATTATGCTCCCCTGGCTCCATGCCATCCTGTCCGGCTGGCTCCACATAAGGGACCACCCCTCTGGCCCTGAGAAAAGCGTGGGTGGGAGGAACCAGGTGCTCATTGCTGCAGACTTTTCTCTCAAATCCCATGCTTCAAACATAACAATCAGCCTCTTTTACTGGACTTTGAAAAAGTCATAGGGGAATAAGTTCAGCACTTGTGATGGAAGGGAAGGTAAAAAGAAGTAAAAATCTTGGTACTTATCTCCTGAGGAAATCTGGAAATGTGAGGCATTAGGGACAAGAAATGTGTAAAAAGAGTTAACATAGCAGACTTGAGACTCCTAGCCTTAGAAAGAAATGCCTCCTCAAGGTTGGCCCCTGGCTGGTATCTGGGAACTTGGATTTTGGGATGGTTCCCACCGTTCCCTGATAAGAGTGGCTCACTGTGCCTCAACTGTTTGTACAAACAATATGGCTAACATCTCCTTTCCTTCTGCAAGTCTGGAATTTAGGTACATGCTATGTAGGCAGAGGCTGCCTATAGGCCCAACCTCCAATCCCTGGGCATGAATCTCTAATGCGCTTCCCTAGCAGATACTTCACATGTGCTGTCACAACTTAACTGCTAGAGGAATTAAGCAAGCCCTGTGCAAGACCTCTGGAACAGCACTGTTGAAAACTTGTGCTTGGTTTCCTCTGAATTTTGCTGTAATAAAACCTTTTATGTTAAGTATCCTTTTGCTGTAATAAATCATAGTCATTAGTATGACTATATGTTGAGTCCTGTGAGTCCTCCTAGCAAACCAGTGAATCTAGGAGTGATCTGGGGATTCCCAAACACAGGGAATTACCCCTGCATCCTTATTTAGGTCATTACATTATTTTATCTGATAATAGGCTATGCTCTCATAGCAGAACACTTGCCAAATACAGAAAACTGTATCAAAGCACACACACACGCACACACACACGCATGCACACACACACACACACACACACAAACCTTTTAAATTTTAAAGGATTAATAAACCTTTTGTCAAGAGGACACCCCCCATATTTTAAAATATATATCTGAGGTTTTAATATAAAATTATATATTTTATACTACATATCTGAGGTCTTAATTTATACCCTGCTTTTGTTGTTTGCTGCTGCTCTTGCTTATTCGTCTTGACTTTTTTGTTGTTAACATATCAAAAGCCATTACCCTGTACTTGAAATTCCTTGCAGAGATTCTATTATTGGCACCATAATGTTCATAATAGATAGGCTCACCCATTTTCTTAAATCTGGCATTTATTGTTTTCAACTTTTTACTATGATAAATAATGCTACAATGGACATCTCTGAGCTCTACACCCACAAAGTAGATTTCCATAATAGATATCAATGCCTCAGAAAGAAGTAAGGGATGCCAAAGGATGTACATGTGATTCAAATGACTGCTAAACTCAAAGGCATTGAGAAGACATGCCAAGTTCAAAAAGAGATCTCCAATAATAGTTCTAATGACATATACTCAACCTGGATCATCTAAATGATGAATCTGTACCAAGACCTGGCTAAATAGTTGCATGTGTCAAAATAGCAACAACAACAATAGGCCTACCCAGTTGGGAGAATTTTTATGTCACTAATGAATTTAATCTGGGCAGCACTTTCCATATGGAGAAAACACATTTAAAAAAAAAATCATGAAAACATACACGGTACATTGGAGGAACATTAAAACAGTTCTTTGGCTGGAATATAAAAAGTGAATCTGGAGAGGGAGGTCTTAAATGCCAGGTCTTAAATACCTTCAGGAGGTGATGAAGGGATGTTAAACATCTCCCAGGCAGGAGGTAGAGGATGGAATTTACAGGAGGTTAATGCGGTAGTCATGAATTTTAATCAGGAGAGACTAGAGGCAGAGAGGCCACTGGGCAACGATTGGGAGAGACTGATCTTGACTGACAGCAGTGGGAACAAGAAACAAAGAATGAATGAGAAAGCCCAGGATAGCGGAAAAAGATGTGGCTTCAAAGGTAGCCAGACATAGTATGAACCTCAGCCTGGCTGCTTATAAGCCGTGTGACCTTAAGCAAGTCACTTAAATCTCTGAAGCTGTTTCCTCAACTGAAATGCAATATCTACATTGCAGGTGATAGTTAAGATGAGAACCAACATGCATAACGTATCCAGCATGGTGCCCTGTAGTAAGTGGGAAAGCTGCTATGAAGACTACAGAGCAATGACTGATAAGACTTGGTCATTACCTAAATATGGGAGAGAAGAAGAAATCAAAAATGGTTTCAAGATATCAAGCCTGGCTAACAGGAAGAACAGTAGCTACTGTATAGAGCATTATACAAAAACAATCTGCTATGCACTTTATAGATGTTACCTCATATAATCCTCAAATTAACCCAATGAGTTAAATATTGTTGTTTTCATTTTAAAATGAAGACATTGAGGCTTAGACAAAATGCATAATTTGTTTAGGTCAATAAGCTAGTATGGATTAGGGTCAAGGTACATTTACAGATAAAGACCAAAACACAACATATCAAAACTTATAGGATAGAGGGCTCATGCAGTGCTTAGAGGAAAATTTACACTTGTAAACACCTATATTAAAAATAAGAAAAATCTTAAATCAGTAATGTAAACTTCTACCTTAAGAAAATAGAAAAAGTAGAACAAACTAAACCAACTGCAAATATGAGTAGGAAACATCAAATATTACAACAGAAATACATGAAATGGGGAACTAAAAAACAATAGAGAAAATCAACAATACCAAAAGTTGATTCTTTAAAAAGATTAACAAAATCTGCGAACCTTTATCTAGACTAACCAAGAAAAAAGAGAGAAGATTGAAGTTACGAAAATCAGCAACAAAGCAGGGCATTATTACATGGTCACTATGGCTTTTCGTAGTGGTAAGATTTAGTTTCTTTCTCTTTCTTGTTCGCATTTTTGTTCTACCACTAGGTTTTGTTCTTTCTTGTGTGTTTGTGGTAGCAATTATTGTTTTTCAGATTCCAGATGCAGGACTTCCTTGAGGATTTCTTGTAGGTCTGGTTCTGTGGTGGTGAACTCCCGCAGCTTTTGTTTGTATGGAAAATACACTATTTTTCTCTCATTTCTGAAAGATAGACTTGCTGGATATAGTATTCTTGGCTGGCAGCTTTTTTCTTTTAGTATTTTGAATATATCATTCCAGTCTCTTCTGGCCTGTGAAGTTTCTGCTAAGAAGTCTGCTGTTAGTCTGATAGGGGCTCCCTTATAGGTGACTTGACACTTTTCTCTTGCTTCTTTTAAGATTCTCTGTCTTTGAGCTTTGCCAGTTTGACTGTAATGTGACTTGGAGAGGATCTTTTTGGGTTGAATCTGTTTGGGGATCTTTGAGTCTCCTGGATCTGATCTTTATCTCAAAGGAACTCTCTAATTTCCCTGTGATTTTTCTTTTTACCCATTGTTTATTCAGGAGAGTGTTGTTTAATTTCCACGTTTGTGAGTTTTCTAATTTCCTTCAGTTATTGTGGTCAGAGAACATATTTTCTATGATCTTAGTCCTTACAAAAAAAAGGGAAAATTCAAACAAACAAAAAAAGTTAATGGAAAGATTTTCATTATCTTTCAATTCTATTTTTACATGAACTTTTTGAAGTGCCTTTTGTTTATATTCTGTTTTATTGATTTCTTATGCAATTTAGGTTGCTAAACTTAGGTATTTAATTTCTGTTCTTGATTTCTTTTTATTAAGTGGACTTGTTGACTTACTTAGAAATTAATTTGCCTTTGAAAAGTTTATTCATCTTCCTCTGTTGAAATTAATTTGATATTTGCATGTGTTGGAAGACTTTAGAGAGCTGTTTCAAATAACTGTAGAGATTATAAAATGAAATATGTAAATTTCAATAAGTTTTACATCTTCAGCTTTTGTGAAAATTAGAAGCCCTACTTTCTACAGATTATTGTTATTCATCTGTTATTCAGTTTACATATTTGTTATCTGAACAAATAAGTGTGCATATCCTTGTTATATTAAAAAAAGAAAGAATGGGGGCCAGCCCGGTGGCGCACTGGATAAGTGCGCCGCTTGGGAAGCGCGGCGGCGCTCCCGCCCGAGGGTTCGGATCCCATATACAGACCGGTTCCCGCTCACTGGCTGAGCGAGGTGCGGGGGCAATGCCGAGGGTTGCAATCCCGTTGCCGGTCCCCGGTCCGGTACGGGGGCAACACTGAGGGTTGCGATCCATTGCCGGACACGGAAAAAGACAAAAAGACAAAAAAAAAAAAAAAAAAAAAAAGAAAGAATGATACGTCATATGTCATTTTTATATACGAGTATACCAACTATTGGTAGAGA
>NW_007727074.1:51186-65149 GCF_000696425.1 Galeopterus variegatus | reverse complement strand
GAAACGAAAAAAAAAAAAAAAAAAAAAAAAAAAAAAAAAAAAGAAAGAATGATACGTCATATGTCATTTTTATATACGAGTATACCAACTATTGGTAGAGAAGAATGTAAATTTGACATTTATTTTTCATGAAATCTATTACTCTGAATATGACTTCATGAATAGTCAAGTGTGGGGGGTGTATTTTCACTTAGAAATGTAATTTCTTTTTATAGAAAGGTTTTGTAAGACTATTTGTTATTCAAGACACATAAAATAAATATAGTAACTTTATCACCCCCCAAAAAAGTTACATTTATAGACTCAGATTCAGAAATCACTTATATTTTACAAATGTGAAAACAGGTGCAGAGGGTTAAAGAGTTAGTCTAAAGTTACACAACTGGATGGTAGCAGAGATGAAATAAACCTGGTCTCACGATTCACCTTGAAACTATAAAGGGTGAGCAAACTGAAGAAAGGAATATGCTATGGTCTGAATGTTTGTGTGCCCCCCAAATTCATATGTTGCAACCCAATCACTAATGTGCTGGTGTTAGGAGTGGTGCCTTTGGGAGGTAATTAGGTCATCACGGTGGAGCTCTCATGAACAGAATTAGTGCCCTTACAAAAAAGGTCCCAGAATGCTGCCTTGTCCCTTCCACCATATGAGGACACAGCTGGAAGGCGCCATCTTTGAACACACTTGCCAGTAAAGGAGAGAGAAAAAATAGCTAAATGAAGTAGGAAGAATCCTGACGGAAATTTTTTTTGAAGGAGAGACCATGCTAGCATATTTGAAGAGTTGAGAAGAACCTGAAGATGCTTAGAGAGAGGCGGAAGTAACTGAAGGTCTCTAGGTCAGAAGAAAGTGTTCTGTGAAGAGCACAGATAAAGAGGTCAGACTTAGTAAGGTGGAAAAACATCAGAGACTTGAAGGAAAGACAAGCAGACAGGAAAAAATGCAAAGAAATTTCAAGGTCCTGGGTCTACAGAGTTGCTAATTGTGTTCCTGCTCCCAAGGACCTTGGTAGCTCACAGCTTGTTAATGCTGCCTGCCTAGGATTTTCCCATGAGTCACACCCTACACTAGGGAGCACTGCCCTGTGCAAACTGTCAGTCTGTCAGGACCACGTGGTATCATAAGATGTATCTCTTATTCCCAACCGAAAGGTAAAACAAATCCATTCACAGCGTCACTTAGGAAGTCCCCACTTACATCTCGGTACCACAGCATTCCTACTCACAGAAGGGCCTAAAACTGAAGAGATTAAAAGGGTCAGGCAGGAATCTGGGGGATGTCATGCTGGGGGATATCACATAAGGGTCCCCAGAGTGTTATAACTTTATTTCTAAGCATCCATCTATTTGTCACAGTTTGGGTTTTGCCACATTTAAAATATTTCACCCACACCAAAAAAGAGTTCCACTAGTTACATGTTACTCAGGGTCTCTCCCCACCCTGACTGGGGCAAATTACTGAAGAACAAACCCTTGAGGATGTTCAACTTGTTCTCCAAATTATCCAGAAAGAAAATAACTGAGAGAAACAAGGATTTTTTCACTAAGAAGTTATAATTCCTTAGAAAGAAGGAGAGATTAATACTTTTTCCCTAAAGAACTGGGTCAAAACTGGGCCCCAACAGGATTCCTTGGGCTCTGCCCATAAAATTGACCATTTAAAAAAAAAAGTCAATGTCAACTGTGAGCCTGGAGTATTAACCTCTTTTCCCTAGAGCGTATATAACCCCTACTCAATGCCTTAAGCTGAGTCATGATACTGAATTCACCATCCCTTCAATGGCATACTGAGGGCAGAGTAGTGGGCAAGCCCACCCCGGTGCAGGCCATAAGGGGTGCACAGTCTGTAGAGAATTAGCAACAATAATAAAACCAACTACAAGTTGGTCTGCTTTTATTGTCACCAGATGCTAGTAATTCTTAAGAATGTCAGTGACAAAATACACCTCCCCCCTGGGTACCTTATTGTCTCCTCCTGAATAGTACTGGTATGCATTTACTGTCTTCTTCTGTGTCCACTCTAACTGCAAGTTATTAACACCTCTGCCTCCAAGCCTCAGTCTGGGCACTACAGAGCCTTGAGAGAGGTGATTAAGGGGTTTAGAGAAGGGAAAGCAGGAGACTATGGCAAACGTAGTTCCTGAGGAACCTTAATCTCTCAGTGAATCCAGACAGTGCTTGACTCTGCCGACACTGCCCTTTTCTCAAGCATTTTCCACAGAGTACCTGGAATTTCTACAAATATTTGACTCATATCAACAGGCTTGGCTCACAGAGCTGCTCTGGGTGAGACTGAAACTATACAGAGGTGAGCCCCTGTCCCATCCTTTTACCTTCTGCACCCATCCCCCCACTGCCCCCAATCTACTATGACTCTGCCTGCAGGCCCAAACACCGAGGGCTGAAATACCAAGTAAAATAAAAGTATTTCCCTGATTGAAAAAAAATCTCTCTTTACAGCACTAACATATATTAAAACACAAATTTACAATCATATTAAAAATGAAGTTTGCACTATGAGTGTTAAAAAATTCTTCCCTGAGGGCCGGCCCGGTGGCGCACTGGATAGTGCGCCGCTTGGGAAGCGCGGCGGCGCTCCCGTCCGAGGGTTCGGATCCCTGCCTGCAGGCCCAAACACCGAGGGCTGAAATACCAAGTAAAATAAAAGTATTTCCCTGATTGAAAAAAAATCTCTCTTTACAGCACTAACATATATTAAAACACAAATTTACAATCATATTAAAAATGAAGTTTGCACTATGAGTGTTAAAAAATTCTTCCCTGAGGGCCGGCCCGGTGGCGCACTGGATAGTGCGCCGCTTGGGAAGCGCGGCGGCGCTCCCGCCCGAGGGTTCGGATCCCACATACGGACCGGTTCCCACTCACTGGCTGAGCGAGGCGCGGGAGCAACACCGAGGGTTGCGATCCCATTGCCGGTCCCCGGTCCGGTACGGGGGCAACACTGAGGGTTGCGATCCGTTGCTGGACACGGAAAAAGACAAAAAAAGACAAAAAAAAAAAAAAAATTATTCCCTGAATATTATCTTATGACCTTTCGTATCTCCAGAAAAACTGTCGAGGAAAATGGAATATTCCTTTCCAGATTGCTCTTTGTGAGCTGAAGAGGTGGGATGGAAGACAAGATCTCGGGTCTTGTGCTTTAGAATCCTGAATATTAAACCACCTAGTCCGTTGGATCATCCTTTGTGGGAGGCCCTAGATGCCAACTGACAAATCAATCAACTTTCAGAATAGCATCAACTAGTTGTGATAGGACAAGATCATGTGACTCAACTTCAGTTTCAAAATCCACATGTGGGAGTTGATGTGAGAAGGAGCATCAATGCTCACACAAACCTACTGTCCTCAGCATAATGCAGGAGGTGCAGCACATCTCATTAGCTTCTTCTTACTTTAAAACCAGCTTATGGCCTCAAATAGTCATTCATCCCACCTAAACAGTGTCCTAAGTAATTAAGTAGGTGTGGCACCTGCCCGAGAAACTCACATGCTAGAGTTTGGCTGATGTCATCAAAATTTTCCTATTCCTTCAGGTACTACAAAACCTTGGGAGCTCCTGATTCTTGCTCTCATTCTGTGACTGGGTTTGCTACTGAGAGCCCGATAACCCAAATGCTCGTGGAGGCTGATCACCCTCAGGAGTATCCCAGCTCCGGATGGGCCCCTCTGTGCCATCACCCCCACATACAGATAGAAACAATTTCTTCTTTCCTGTTTCAAAACTGAAATGACTGCCCATTGGAGGGTGCTATATTTATGCATTATAAAAACTGTAATAATATCGATAATCATAAAAAAATCGGTAACTAGAAGGCTTAAAAATGAAATGGAAAACTATATCACACAGTCTGAAAAAAATGATGTTGACAAAGAATTCTTAATGATGTGGCAAAATGATCTCAATATAACATTAAAATCTTAAAGGTAGGCCATAAGACTATATACAAATATGATCTTAAATTACTCTAAAAATGTTAGAAAAAAGGGCCGACCCCGTGGCTCACTCGGGAGAGTGTGGTGCTGGGAGTGCAGCAGCACTGGGAGCGCCAAGGCCGCGGGTTCGGATCCTATATAGGGATGGCCGGTGCGCTCACTGGCTGAGCACGGTGCAGGTGACACCAAGCCAAGGGTTACGATCCCTTTACCGGTCACCAAAAAAGAAAAAAAAAAGTTAGAAAAAGACTGAAGAAAGTATAACAAAATATTCATAACATAAATGGATTCTATGGGTAACTGACAATGTATTGTTTTTAAATTCAAAATAAATAATAAAATGAGATAATATATGTAAAATATACAGTTAGTACCATGTAAGTGCTTGTTTTATACACACCATACATCACAGATACAATAAACAGTTAAAAAAAATTTTCAAACAAGCAGGTATCAAGATGTAATAAAATATAAAATTAGTGTTTGAATAAGTTAAAAATTTAAGAAACCTCTTCAAGATCCACTAAGCAGAGTTTTAACTAAAACACTGGTCTCCATACTTCTTCTGGAGCTTATAAAACAAATAACAAACAAAATACAACAAAAAACAAGAATCATCTCCCACCCATGCAACTTATTCCAAGCCAATTTTACATTCATGTTATAAATAACAAAATAGCAATGAGTATATCTTCCATTTCAGTGTAAGTCACAAGCACTAAGCAAGTTCTTCAGATGTGTCGCCTTAGTCATGTTTAACTCCTCTTACCTCCAGTAAGACATAAGCTTATGACGATCACTATAATGAGACCTAGGAAGACAGAGACGATGACCATCCACAGTTTACATTTTCCAACCAAATTTCTATTACAGGAGCTCCAGGGGCTTTCCTTGCTAGCCTAGAAAGTAAAGGGAGATTGTGAGACAATCATTCGGTTATAACAAACATGTCTGAGTACCTACAAGGGGCCAGTGATACAGAAATGAAAACAGCAGGATCCTGAGCTCAAGGGGCTACACTCTACTGAACCAAGTTTTATAAAAAGATATAGCAGGGCAGAATGGAACCCCACAAAGAAGTTTGCAAGTAAATGTTCTGAGGGCTCCTAGGTGGGGATGACAGGCAGGATCTGAAGGATGGATTTTGGAAGGCATTCCAAACTCAGGAAAGAGCATCCACAGTGTTGATTAGTCATGGACCAGCCCAACAGCCTAGTCTGAATGACTGGAATGTGGGCTTCAGGGGCAAGAAATGAAAGTTAAGATCAAAGGGTGAGTGGCTGGAGCATACTCCAGAGGGTTTTGATTGCTGCCAGAACAGTTTGGACTTAATTTGGCTGTGCTCTGGTGACTTGTTGAAGGTTTTGCAACACAAGAGTTGAGATGAATGTAAGAGAAAAACGATGTGTAGTTTGGATTGGAAACAGCACGAAAAAGCTAAAAGGCTATTGCTGTAGCCCAGAATCTATGCAAAAACAAACAAAAGCCTGAAAAGGGAAATGAAGAGACAGATGCAAAAGACAGTAGGAAATAAGCTGTAATGGGTAAAATAAGGCAGAGTGAAGGGCCAAAAAAACAATTACAACCTCTATGGTTTGTTGAGCAGCAGCTTTGTTTCACTTGATCCTAAGAGCCCTTCAGCCTGTGCATTAGCCCATTTCAAAGATTTAGTTTAGGGGAATTAGCCAGGACTAATCCCTGTTGTGTGTCACTGCAAAACCTTTGCACTCTCCCTTTTGTCCACAGCCTCCGGGCATCACTGCATAGAGCTCCAGGTTATGAGCTGCCTGGCTGCCATGAGGGCCTCCGCCCCAGAGCCTCCACCTGCTCCTAAATGGCTCCCTGACTCTACTTCCTGTTAGGTAAGTCCTACATGGAGACTATGGAAAAAAAAGGGGTTTTGGGGGGGGGGGGGGAATGTGTTTCTGTATCTGACACACTTGGGTGCCAATCCCAGGTATATTCCTTAAAGGCAGAGTGACTTTAAGCAAGCTACTGAAACTCGCAGGCCCAAATGTCTTCAGCTTCAAAATGTAAATACTAACAGCTCACGGGGCTATTGTAAAAAGTAGAGAGTGTAAACAGAGCATCTGCTAACAAATATTAGGAGCTCAACCAAGAGGAGCAATCACTCCTTAGCCATTACTCAGGGTGTTCTGTCCCACAAAGCAGTGGCTGGTACCCTGTTTACTTTCTGTCCCATCCTTATTTTGGTGATGGCCATCAGAAAAACAAACTGGTAGTCCACACTAGGATGACATTTCAAACGTTCTCAATTAGGGGTTCCCAGGCCTGGCTGCACATCAGAATCCCCTGGGGAGGATCTTAACTGGCACCTACCTCAGCCTCCACCTGCACCTAGTGGACCAGATTGCAGGGGAGGTGGGAGCAGACCCTGGCTTGTAACTTGAAACCTCCCAAAGTGAATCAATTGCTTTACCAAGGTTGAGACTTCCGGTCTGAAGGCCCCCACAGGAGCCAGGTCAATCTCCCCTTTAGTGCAAGCCTCCCTTCCCACCCGCCCTCAGTCAGCTGCCCACAAAGCTCATCTGCTGCTGCTGCTGCTGACTGCACTGTCTGGTTTCATGTTCAAATACAAACAGAGGGCCAGCCCGTGGCTCACTTGGGAGTGTGTGATGCTGATAATACCAAGGCCAAGGGTTCGGATCCCTGTATAGAGATGGCCGGTTAGCTCACTTGGGAGAGCATGGTGCTGACAACACCAAGTCAAAGGTTAAGACCCCCTTACTGGTCATCTTTTTTAAAAAAACAAACAAACCAAAAAAAAACCAAATACAAACAGAGACTGGTTTTATCTTCCTAGATAAATTGAAACCACATAGAGGGAGGGGTGGCTCCTGAACTTCCCTGTTCCATGTCACAGGTAATAGGCATTCAATAAATGTGTGTTACTTAGTTGCAGAGGGCTTCAAAAATTTTAAGAATGTACTTTGAGAAATTCTAGAGAAGAGGTCAAACGCTGGAGCCCCCAACTACACTTTACACTGGCCCTTAGGCCCAGCCTAAGTGTAAGGGGAGCAGTAAAGGCCCTGGGGATATATGGACAGAGGAAAACCCTTTCGAATTAAGTGTTTCTGGAGTCCAGGGATAGGGCCACCACTCACCCCCACTCAAAGACTGCAAAACTGCTCCAAAGTCACCAAAGCCAAGGGCTCAATAAGGTACATAGGGAAAAAAAGAAAGCCAGTACAAGGAATCTTTAACTTCTCAGGGGACAGAAAAATATCTCCCCACTTACAGAGCTCCTGAGACCAACATGACCCCGTGCTGTTTCCAGCCTTTATACAGGAGGCAGGTGGGACCAGGATCATAAAAATTAGCACAAAAGAAAATGATCTGGAGCCTCAAGGAGCCACAGAATGAGCATCAGTGCATCTCTCTGGCCTCTTGTGCCTTCACTTATGCTGTCCCTTAGAGGTCATAAATTAGGACTCCGTGGTTTGAAAAGACCACTAATTACTCTGTGACTTCCGGGAGAAACTCAGCTCAGAATTACACATCCCTCATCTGCAGGAAATGCCTCTTCCTGTCCAGCTCAAAGCTGCCATCTGATGGCCTGGTGCCCTTCACTGTCCTGGCCTCAGCCCAAAGAGCGAGACCACTGGCCACTCCTCCTTGAATGATTCATCTTCACAGACTTTCAGTCATTACAAAGCAACCTGCCAAACCAAATAACAGAGCACTGTACTTCTCAGCTGTATGCACATTAGACGCATCTGAGGAATTAGTATTTTTTAGAAGTGCCCTGAAAAGATTTCAGTGTGCCCTGAGGGTGAAGAACCTCTAATGTAACAGGTATGTGCTACCTCTGCTATCCGAGTCTCCTCTCAAAACTGGATCATGAAGACACACTAGCTTCTTCATTCTCTCTTGGCAGGTTCTTCTGCAAGGTGCCTTCCTTGCAAAATAATTCCAGAGAATTATTTTGTAATTATTTTGCAAACTACATTTACATTCTATGATTGCATTGTATGGCTCAAGAATTTTTGTGGCTCTTCTCTGAACATTTTCTCAGATATTCACAACCCTGTTTAGGTAAAGGTCTAAATACATGACACAGGATCTTGCAACAATAGCAGGACAACAAATCTCTTGGATCCAAAAAGCTTTTCTTTTCTTTGGCTTAATCAGGAGCAGATATTATATAGATCAGGGAAAAATTTCTCAGCATGTAGGAAAATCATACTTTATATTCTTTTTGATGGAATTTAATCCACTTGTTTTCTGATCCGAGCATAAACAAGCCAGTTGATTCTTGCCCTAAACTGCACAATCTGTAGCATGGGGCTAATTTTTAGCTAGCTCACTCAACGAAGTCTTGCCTGCCTGAAAACTATCAATTTACTAGTTTATTATTCTAATGATGTTGCCATCAGTTAAAATGTCTCTGGGACTTCTATTTGAAAACTGAGTCAGAGCCCCTGTAATGAACCATAAAAAACCAGTCTCACTCTATTACTCACAATTTCTTTTTCACTTTTGACCCAACGATATTGCCATGTGCAGAGTGACGGCAGGCAAAGTAGAGTTCCCCCTAAGCTCCAAACCCAGATCAAAAAGGGGAAAGAAGTTCTTCCCCCTGCACTCGTATACTCTCCTAGTCCAGCTCTGACAAGCAGGAATATACCTGTGACAGGGGAAGTCTTCTTCCCAGTGATCCCAGAGTGTTCCCCACCCCTCACCCACCTACCTCCAACTCCCTCATTATTCCAGATGTGCTACTCAGCAAGTCACATTGCACTTAAGTTACCTAATTATAAATTACCTAACTTATAGAAATGAGTAATATATAACTTATAATGTAGGCAACTATAAATGAGTATAAATTATATATGATATTTATGTATTTAAATTATATGTAGATAGACAGATAGACAGATGATAAAACAAGTCAACAGGAACAGCATAGGTTTGAGACCTAAAACACCTGAGTTCGAACTTCAGAGGCACCACTGAGTGAACTTGAGCATTTTGATAGCTTCCCCGTGTCTCAGTTTCTTCAATCAGTTTTTTCATCTGTCAAATCAGAATACCGACAACTTTCTCTTAAGTTTGTTGTGATAACTAAATGCGTTTATATATCACAGGTATTTGACACATGAAAGGGGCAACACATATGGCTCATGAAAATACATGGACTTAAACTACATTTCGAAAATGGAAATCTTTTTTTTTTTTTTCGTGACCGGTAAGGAGATCGCAACCCTTGGTGTGGTGTCGCCCACACCGCGCTCAGCCAGTGAGCACACTGGCCATTCCTATATAGGATCCGAACCTGCAGTGGGAGCGTCGCTGCGCTCCCAGCACCACACTCTCCCGAGTGCGCCACGGGGTTGGCCCCAAAAATGGAAATCTTAATACACAGTTCAAGGAGACCTACACACAAAATTCTGAAGTGTCTGAATCCTGTGCTTGTGCTAGCCAATACTTTTAAAGATGCTACAATAACTGACTTTTCAAGTTGAAGTACACTTCAATTTATTCTATAGAACCAAAGAGAATGATTAACACATTAAGCGAGGGGTTTTATTCCCTTTTCAAAAGTTTTTCCTGTGAAGCATTTCTAGAATGCCGTCCAAGTGCTCGTGTAGCCCTTCACCTTCACTCCATTCTGTCACTCACCACAGCTTTCCTATTTGGTGACCTATGAAGCTAACGTTTGAGGAAGTCTAGGATACCTGTATATACCTGATTAATGAGGAAGTCATCAGAACATAAAAGAACAATCTCTACAGGGCAGGTGGTAAACAATTATAAAATACTGATACTCTACATAGATTTGGCATTACTCCTCAGATGTCTTCAAGAAGGCATTCCCAGGCCTCATAAAAGCCTGGCTGGTCACATGGCATTACCACCGTTTGACACCCCCGCACCTGGAACACACCTTTTAATGGTGAAACTGTAACCAGAATTCCCATCTCTGGATTCAGTCCCACACCATGGAGTCTTTGGGGTGTCCCAGGTCTGTCTAACATGAGGTGACTATTCCCAATTCCCATGCCTGGAGGATGTATGGATGTACAGCAAGTCCGTGGTTGTGGCCACTTGCACTGGAAATCGGATCATCTGCCCAACCTTCATTCTTCTGTGGTGTTTATTTCATTCAAAGATAAGGTACCAAATTACTTTCCAGAGAAAGCAGACTTTATAGTATTTCCAGGAATCGATGTAAAGCCAAAGCTTTCAAGTTTTGAATTTCCTGCTTATCCCTGAAATCAACAGCTGAGCAGCCAAAGGGATGGGGGTGTAGGAGTGGGGCCTAGAAAGACCAGGTTGGAACCAGGTATATGGGGAGCTCCCTGTAGCCAGTAAACCTCAAGCCAATCTTAGGGGTTCATCAGAAGGCGGATGGCTTAGAACTCAAAGCCTCTGATGTTTTACAAGCGTTTGATGAGAGTGAATGAAGTTCCCATCACTGCTAAGGTAAGAGCTCAGCCTAAACACCACCAGGGACTTCTCTAAGGATTGAGAAGAGACCAAAGCAAATGAGGCTAGTGTAGTCCTCTGGGACAAGAACTTTGAAATTATGTCCCTTCAACTGAGCAGGGCAGGTTCACCCCCATCTCACCCCCCCGGCCACCCCAGCCCTTCTCGTCCTTGCTGCTTTCTCCCCTATCTCTCTTCCTGCGGAATCAAATGGCCAGGCTGGGAGAAGGCAGGAAGTGTTCGTCTGGGGGCTGGTGAGCCTGGATGGGGGATGTGAGCCTGGGTGGAGGGGAGAGGGGGATGATGGCTGGGGAGGGGACCGGGGAAGTGGCAAGGCCGCGAAGGTAAGAGGGACGCAGAAGAGACGCCGAAGACAAGGAGACTCCATCTATCGCTCCTTCTCCCTACTTGAAAAAGAAAAAACTAAAAAATCGCATAACTTGTTAAAAAGCCACCTCTATCTCTGGGGACTCTCTCTGAAGATTGGAGCGGCCACACCTCCCCACTAGGACTCCTGAAGAGCCACGGGGGCCGGCGGGGCAGGGCGGGCTCCGTCCGAAGGGCATTCGCGTGGCTGGGCTCCATGAGAAGACTCGGGCGCGCACCACCCTCGCGGGGCTCGGCGTCTGCGGCGCCCGACGGCTGCCCGGAAACCCGAAACTCCAGCCCCTGCGATCCCGCCGGCGCCGCGGGGACCTTACCTGGGCTGGGCAGGGCTCCTCGACCCGGACGGCTCCATTGAGAGGCGTCTGCTCGTCTGGCTGCCCCTCGAGCACCGAGAGCTCCAGCGCGCCCGCTGCCATGGGCCGGCAGAGGAGGACCGAGCCGCTCGGCCGGGAGGCAGGACCCGGACACCTGCGGGTGAGAGTCCAGGGTGGCCTCCCCGCCCCACACTCCACCCACCGGGCGGGGCGCGCCGGGTAGACCTCGGGCGGCGGGAGCGGAGGGGAGGGGAGAGGGGAAGGGGCGACGGGGGCCGAGGCGGGGGGCGGTGCGGCGACGAATGTCTCGCGCTCCGGCCGGCCGGGGAGGCTGCCCTCGCTCCTGCAGGGCAGGGCAGCCGTGGCTGTGCCCTGCCGTGGGCTCCCGAGCAGAGGAGGGCCGTTTTTCTGGTTTGTTCAGGGCGCCGCCTGCTATGCCTTTCCTTGTTGGTGCAGATGTAAACCAGCCCAGCTGAGGGCCTGGTCGAGGTAGGGCTGCAGTCGGGAAGGGGTGGGCTCGCGGCGCCGTCCCACGGGAGAAAGCTGGCATTCTTCCCCTTCCTGGCTGCCGGTGGCTGGGGCTTGCCCCGGTCCTCGCCGCCTCTGCCTAGCCAAAGTTCATTCCTTGAATCAACAAATTAACTATGAAGCGTCTACTGCGTGCCAGGCATCGTGCTAGGTTCTGAGAACGTGAAGATGCAAAACACACACGAATGCTCTTCCTCTTACAAGTCCAGTCAGGAGCCGAGACAGTATGGTGTGTGTTGGGGGGGGGGGGGTACAACAGACTCTCGAACCAGACTACCTGGGTTCTTCCCCACTCACAGGGTTCCTGACTGAGACCTCTGGCTTCATCTCTCTGTGTCAGTGTCATCTGGAAAGCTGGCATAATGTTAGTACCCACCTAATAGAGCTGTTGCCAGGATTAAAAGAGCCGATGTAAGTAAAGCACTCAGAACACTGACTGACACCTAGCAAGCACTCATAAATGTTGGCTGTTATTATTTTTGTTATTTATCTTTGAGGGAATTCATAGACATACACACATGTACCGCACCTGAGGAAAAAGCACACATGCACAACAATCTCCTTGACACCCTACCCATAGTTCAGAACTTCTGGTTTAGTGAGCAGGAATTAGTTTTGCTAAGCACAGTGTGTGTTGGTCCAAAGGCCTCCCCTCTCAAGATTCTGTACAGAGCAGCCTTAGTCCCTACTTCTCACCCTTCCCCCAACACACACATATATTAAGACCAATCTGGGCCACCAAAAGGAAGCATATAAATAAGCTCCACTTGGGAAGATGTTGACTTGTGGCCAAAAGCCTGGCACCCTCAATGCCTACTGTGCAGACACTGCCTAGATATCCTGTCTTTAGTTGTCTGGTGCCTGCTACCAGATCTCTGGACTTTGGACTCCATCTGCCTGCTGAAGGGGGTCGTGCTAACCTCAGTGACTCAGCTGCTGGCCTGCGCTGACTTCTGCTTTCTCTGCTCTAACAGGCACATCCAGCAGGAATGAGGCTGCATCTTCAACTGTGACTTTTGAAGAGGCTTTTTAACAAAGCAGCAAGGGTTAAGGGAATCAATAAGGAAAGCTGAGGCACCCAGAGACTAGCAATAGCAAGATGCTGTCAGCATCCCTAGGCCTACAAGGGTCTGCAGACTGATTAAGAACTGGAGCCACTAAAGGGGGACAGTGCGGCCTCTGGGTGGCAACCATAATCACAAAAAGAAGCACAGACACTTCTCAAAGCCCTCACCACCCCTACTCCCTTCATCCCTACCAAGGACTCAGACAGCTTTTCTCATAGCTCCCTCACTTGACTGCAGTAGCTCAATCTCAACAGGAGCTTCCCTCTCAGGTCAGATGGATTGTAGCTGTCTTCCAAGCCTGGTTTCTCCATGCACAAATACCTAAAATCTCCTTCCCTCTCCTAGAAGATCAAAAAGCAACTGTTCCTGTCACAAGCATGCTCTAAATCACATCTCTTAATGCCTTTTGAGTACGGTAAAGCAAGGTTTCTGTATTCTCTAATATAGACTCATGCATTTCCAGAATTCCATATACCTAACCCTTGTCCGTATGGTACAGTGGAAGGAGTGTAGGTTTGAAGGCAAGCAAAACCAGAATCTAGACTCTCACTGTATGTGTGTTCTTGGCCAAGTTGTTCAATGTCTATTAGCTTCTATCCTCATTATGAAATGATTGCTACTCAGTAAAGTTAGGAGGATTAAATGAAGTAATTAAAGCATTTATTCCTGTGCCTGAAAAATGGCAGAGTCTCAGTGAATGTTCCCTTACTTTCCATGACTGTAAGTATCTTTGTCGCTAATACCCACCACCCCCAACCCTTAGCACCCAGCACAAACTCTTGATTCAATATTGATTTTTCTTCTGCATCACTGACACTTGCTGACATCTCCTGAACTACTTAAATTCTTGCTTCCAACCTGTTCCTGTTGCTGGTAACTGCAAATCTCTTAATCTTCAGACAGCTGACCTAGAATGCTAATGAGTGTCCCAGCCCCTACTTGAGGACCATTTTCATCCTGCCAGTTTGACTCCAAACTAAGGATTCAGAATGAGTTGGAAAGAAGTGTTTCCCCCTGAAGGTAAGATGAAATTCAGATTAAATAATTCTTGATGAAAATTAAGCATTCGTGAATGAGGTACTCTATCTAGATTTGTTTTTGCAATTTCTTCAGAATTTATTCCTATAGGGGTAGCTTCTTAAAATGTACTGTTATTTCGCAAATAGTTCTCGTTAGTATCATTTAAAATTACTATTGACTCAGTTGCTTTAGGTTGTTCAAAGAGTCAAATTTAAGTAACATTAAGAAATTAAAATATTCTTG
>NW_007727074.1:46807-50186 GCF_000696425.1 Galeopterus variegatus | reverse complement strand
GGGGGGGGGGGGGGGTACAACAGACTCTCGAACCAGACTACCTGGGTTCTTCCCCACTCACAGGGTTCCTGACTGAGACCTCTGGCTTCATCTCTCTGTGTCAGTGTCATCTGGAACGCTGGCATAATGTTAGTACCCACCTAATAGAGCTGTTGCCAGGATTAAAAGAGCCGATGTAAGTAAAGCACTCAGAACACTGACTGACACCTAGCAAGCACTCATAAATGTTGGCTGTTATTATTTTTGTTATTTATCTTTGAGGGAATTCATAGACATACACACATGTACCGCACCTGAGGAAAAAGCACACATGCACAACAATCTCCTTGACACCCTACCCATAGTTCAGAACTTCTGGTTTAGTGAGCAGGAATTAGTTTTGCTAAGCACAGTGTGTGTTGGTCCAAAGGCCTCCCCTCTCAAGATTCTGTACAGAGCAGCCTTAGTCCCTACTTCTCACCCTTCCCCCAACACACACATATATTAAGACCAATCTGGGCCACCAAAAGGAAGCATATAAATAAGCTCCACTTGGGAAGATGTTGACTTGTGGCCAAAAGCCTGGCACCCTCAATGCCTACTGTGCAGACACTGCCTAGATATCCTGTCTTTAGTTGTCTGGTGCCTGCTACCAGATCTCTGGACTTTGGACTCCATCTGCCTGCTGAAGGGGGTCGTGCTAACCTCAGTGACTCAGCTGCTGGCCTGCGCTGACTTCTGCTTTCTCTGCTCTAACAGGCACATCCAGCAGGAATGAGGCTGCATCTTCAACTGTGACTTTTGAAGAGGCTTTTTAACAAAGCAGCAAGGGTTAAGGGAATCAATAAGGAAAGCTGAGGCACCCAGAGACTAGCAATAGCAAGATGCTGTCAGCATCCCTAGGCCTACAAGGGTCTGCAGACTGATTAAGAACTGGAGCCACTAAAGGGGGACAGTGCGGCCTCTGGGTGGCAACCATAATCACAAAAAGAAGCACAGACACTTCTCAAAGCCCTCACCACCCCTACTCCCTTCATCCCTACCAAGGACTCAGACAGCTTTTCTCATAGCTCCCTCACTTGACTGCAGTAGCTCAATCTCAACAGGAGCTTCCCTCTCAGGTCAGATGGATTGTAGCTGTCTTCCAAGCCTGGTTTCTCCATGCACAAATACCTAAAATCTCCTTCCCTCTCCTAGAAGATCAAAAAGCAACTGTTCCTGTCACAAGCATGCTCTAAATCACATCTCTTAATGCCTTTTGAGTACGGTAAAGCAAGGTTTCTGTATTCTCTAATATAGACTCATGCATTTCCAGAATTCCATATACCTAACCCTTGTCCGTATGGTACAGTGGAAGGAGTGTAGGTTTGAAGGCAAGCAAAACCAGAATCTAGACTCTCACTGTATGTGTGTTCTTGGCCAAGTTGTTCAATGTCTATTAGCTTCTATCCTCATTATGAAATGATTGCTACTCAGTAAAGTTAGGAGGATTAAATGAAGTAATTAAAGCATTTATTCCTGTGCCTGAAAAATGGCAGAGTCTCAGTGAATGTTCCCTTACTTTCCATGACTGTAAGTATCTTTGTCGCTAATACCCACCACCCCCAACCCTTAGCACCCAGCACAAACTCTTGATTCAATATTGATTTTTCTTCTGCATCACTGACACTTGCTGACATCTCCTGAACTACTTAAATTCTTGCTTCCAACCTGTTCCTGTTGCTGGTAACTGCAAATCTCTTAATCTTCAGACAGCTGACCTAGAATGCTAATGAGTGTCCCAGCCCCTACTTGAGGACCATTTTCATCCTGCCAGTTTGACTCCAAACTAAGGATTCAGAATGAGTTGGAAAGAAGTGTTTCCCCCTGAAGGTAAGATGAAATTCAGATTAAATAATTCTTGATGAAAATTAAGCATTCGTGAATGAGGTACTCTATCTAGATTTGTTTTTGCAATTTCTTCAGAATTTATTCCTATAGGGGTAGCGTCTTAAAATGTACTGTTACTTCGCAAATAGTTCTCCTTAGTATCATTTAAAATTACTATTGACTCCGTTGCTTTAGGTTGTTCAAAGAGTCAAATTTAAGTAACATTAAGAAATTAAAATATTCTTGTTTCTTAAAATGTACTGTTATTTCGCAAATAGTTCTCGTTAGTATCATTTAAAATTACTATTGACTCAGTTGCTTTAGGTTGTTCAAAGAGTCAAATTTAAGTAACATTAAGAAATTAAAATATTCTTGTTAAGATTTGCTGACCAATATAAGATTTTCAATTTTGCTACTCTTGTCATAGTACTTGCTCTTCTTTCTTCATCTCCTTTAGGAGCAACTAATTTCCCCCAAAGGTTGTTATATAAACCAAAAAATAAAGTAACATCATCAAAGTGTATCACCAATGCATTAAAGCATCTCATTACCTTCAAACAGGTCTGTGCCTCTTGAAAACACAACAGTTCATACCCACGTGTTGTAAGCAATTCTACCCTCAGCATCAACAACTGGGTCAGCCACTCGTGCTAATCAAGCAGAAAACAATGGAAAAAGAGTTGGCTNTCAACAACTGGGTCAGCCACTCGTGCTAATCAAGCAGAAAACAATGGAAAAAGAGTTGGCTGACAGGGTGGTTCATTTGATAGTTTTCAAGGCACTGTGAAGGAGAATATGAGTCCCTACAAATTTCCCCCAGTGATGTGGCACATGAAATGCTCCTCTATTGGTTTATGAAGGCCACTGCTCTCAGCTAACAAAATCAGTCTTGGGATTTGCCTCAATTTGCCCCTTTGCAAGAAGAAAGTGAATATTCCCAGATCATTCAGGCTCTAAAGGCATCTTTAGATACCTTTGGCATGAAATATCCCAGTAAGTTAGGTAAGTGTTTCTCAAACTTTCCCCAACCCAGCACTGCTGAGGAGCATATGTACCTTCACATTAGCACCAGCAAGTGTCTGTATTGGTAGTGCATAGGTGTAGTTTGAAAAACTCCGATGAATCTGATAGATCATACCAGCCCTCCTCCATTGCCTAATTGAGATCAAACTTATGCAGAGGACTCGTGTATGTTGTGAATAGCAATTCCATGCCTTAGAAATGCCTACAAAATAAAAAATACAATTCACCTTGTACATAGGTCACAACCATTCCAGGCAAAAGAAACTTAGGTTATAAGAACTATCAGTCTAATTTGTTCTTCTAGACAGTGGATCCAGTAGCTAACTACCCGCTGTGAATTAAGCAGTACACTTGGCCTTCTGAATTGTACCATCTCATAGCCAGTTTGCTGAATTAAACTTTAGGGACCATTTCAGAGAGGCGTCCTTAAGATGTTTTGTCCTTAATCTGAGGGAAACAGTCTTAGCAAATCAAAATATGCTCTGTGAACTGGAAAATATTATCTCAG
>NW_007727074.1:37068-45818 GCF_000696425.1 Galeopterus variegatus | reverse complement strand
CTTTTGATGTTCCATTGAGATTTTCTGAAGTTCTATGCACTATTCCAGACCCAACTTAATAATAGTATTGTTATTACTCCTTGACTTTGTCCCAGAGAAAACAAATAATATTCTTTTTTCCGCTGTTGTTACCTGTTCATTGGTACTGTTAACTCTAGCCTCTGTTAATTAAAAGTTTATTCTGAGATCAACTCTGAAACCCTCTAAATCAAGACAAAATAAATCAAGAACTAGGATGTATTGAGAGTAAACTGTAGGTTTACAACTATGCTAGGTATTATAAGGCCCTGAAAATAAAATAAAATATAATCTTGGTCAATGAGGATTTATAAAAGAATCAAAAAGCAGATAATAATATTTCTGAAAAATTTCACTTTTGCAACAATCATCCAAAAATTCCTTTGTCTTTTCACTGCTGACCAGCATTATCACAATTTTTTTGAATCCAATATATGTGCTTTCAATCCAACTTCCATAATGCTTCATTAAGTCATTTTTGTAAAGGTTGCTGTAACTTTTGTTTGCTGATTGATTGGTTCCTCTGTACACAACATTACCGTGCCATAGCTGAGGAAGGCCCATTATGATATGATTAAGCAAAACTGGATTGGAAAGCAACAGTGTAGGTACTCCCTCTGTCAATAACTGAGTTTTGCTTTATTTACATCTGTCAGGAAGATATTTTTGTGCATTTAATTTCATGGGAATGCTGAAGATCAGATATGGGTTTTACTAGAATTTCTTATTTCAGTAAGTCAAATTTATCTAAAGACTCATAAACATCTGCACCTTAAGTAGAAACATAAAATAATACAGTAAGTCCATCTGAACATCTCCCTCACTTCTTATTCGTTTTGGAGGCTTAGTTCATGATATTACTTTAGGTTTCTTCCATCCTTGAATCAATGGCCTTTTGATGCCTAATAACCAATGTAGCTATATCCTCAAGACAATTTTTTATGGCATATATATTAACTTGTATGTCTTTCAATAAGTATCAAAATATGCAATCTGGAATTTCCAGTTGAAAAAAATTAAGTGACTCATTTTATTGATAATTATTCCATTCTTTTTAAAGAATCTATCATACAAATCACTGTTAAAAATCCAACTGGTACAATTACAAAAGAGAAGGAACATATTTATGAATCCAAGGAACAAAGTTTGACACCCTTGTATAAACACCAGGAAAGTTTGGTCTTCCACATCCATATCCCCAGCTAACAATACCAGTCAAAATCCATTTTCCATCACTTTTTCTTCGACAAGATAAAGGTCCACCCGAATCTCCCTACACAAAAAGATAATGTTAAATATGCAGTACAGTTGTCCCATGATCATCAGTTTAATCNCCTACACAAAAAGATAATGTTAAATATGCAGTACAGTTGTCCCATGATCATCAGTTTAATCATTAATGTCTAATGGATTGTGTTCAAAAGTCCCATTCTGACATGTTTTTGCTTGGCTAATCACTACGCAGTTTGGGAAGTGTCAGGAAATAAAGTGAAACTTCTAACGTTATTTTAGAATTACTCTTCCTGTAACCAAAAAGCTACATTTATTACAAGAAACTTAATTTTTTAGGCTAAGAACAATAGAAGATTATTGCTGGAGAAAACAAATCTCATGTACCCCTAAACAGAGCATAAACCTCAGTAGTAGTAGTGATGCCAGAGGAGACGGTCTAGGGAGGCCCAATAGCTGCCCTCAACTCCCCCGGTCCTCTTACCATGTTCTTGACTCCACCACAGGAAAGAATTCCAGAGCAGAGTCGCAGCAGAAAAGTGAGAACAGGTTTAATATAAGGAATAAGAGATTCAGATTTCACAGAGAAAGTGCAGCCTAGCTCCAGAGACGGAGCAGGGCCCACACCAAGTTTAACACCAAAGTAAGAAATACACACAAAGTTTAGTACAGAGTGTAGGCTGGCTCAAGAGAGTGAACAGCTGCTTGCTGAAAGTAAATTTGACACAAAGAAAGAAACACACACTCCAGAGGCAGAGTGCAGTCTGGCCCCAGAAAGAGTGAGTAACAGCCCCGCCTCCTACCATATACATATTTAAGCTATCTAATGAATATTCAACTAAGGGGGTGGTTGCCAGTTATGTAACATAGTCTTGCACATGCTCAGTTGGTCTATTTTTAGGGCATGTTCATTGGTCAAATTCTATCACATGTACCAAATATATTCAAGAATATTCTGTGCTCTTTAGCACCCTGAGTAGAAGGTCATTCAAAGGGTAAACTCCCTTCCACTGACCATGCTTGGTCACTAGGGTCATATAAACCTGTATAAATTCCTTTTACTGGGCATGCTCAGCTACTGGATTTGTATAAGTCCTCCCCTTGTGGTCTCAGTCTATTCTTGGTGGTACTGAAAATAAGTTCAACAAGCAGCAATAATTCTCTGCTATGGAGGGCCTAGAGAAGGGGTCTGAGACCCCGGGGAGTGGCTTGAAACCCAGGGGTGTGTCCTGAAATCCAAATCGGGGGAAACTGAGCACCTCCTATCTCAGTAGTAGCAGTAGTAGTGGTAGAAGTAGTAGTAGTAATAGTAGTAGTAAGGACTAATATTTCTTTAGTGCTAGATATGTGCTAACCACTGTTTTGGGTCATTTCATCCTCACGAAACCTTATGAGGTATGTTTACCTTGGAAGACTGACTTCTATATCTGGGCCATGCAACTTCAGCAGTTGGCTCATGGTCCCAGGGAGG
Organism: Galeopterus variegatus; assembly: GCF_000696425.1. NCBI lineage: Eukaryota > Metazoa > Chordata > Mammalia > Dermoptera > Cynocephalidae > Galeopterus > Galeopterus variegatus. The sequence goes on along the minus strand of NW_007727074.1, from coordinate 43,099 downwards.
AAAGCAGAGGAGACCCTGTTTAGTTAACCAGGTCCAATGAAGCAACCCTAACAACCAGTGGCCAACAGTCGGCACAGACAAATCACTGTCACTTGAGTGTGCCTTCTGATATCTCAATTCTACAAAGCAAAGGCCCAAATAATTCAAAGTTTAAACATAATCCCTACAGTATTAATCCTTTAATTATAACTTCTGGGTTTTATTTTCCTATTTTGGAGGGTAGGTAAAGCTGCAATATACTCCAAGGCAAAGATAAAAAAGAAGTCCAGACTTTCCCCTATATTCCATCCCCACAATTTTATACCTAATTAGGTAAATTCTGACGAGTAGGAAAATTGTACTCTTTTTTTTTTAACTGTTGTTGCACCAAGTCTACTAATACTAAGTCTAGTTTAACATTTAAACAATTTTCCCCTATATTCCATCCCCACAATTTTATACCTAATTAGGTAAATTCTGACGAGTAGGAAAATTGTACTCTTTTTTTTTTTAACTGTTGTTGCACCAAGTCTACTAATACTAAGTCTAGTTTAACATTTAAACTCTGATGGCTACGTGGAACAGGGCTATGTAACTAACCAGCTGCAAGAATCACCCCAAACCTAGTAGCTTTATCAGTAGAGAGGCAAGGGTTCAAACCCCAGCTCAGACACTGAGACTTACTAGCCATATAACCTCAAGTAATTTACTTACCCTCTCGTGCCCAGTCTCATCTTCTCTAAAATGGGGATAAAAGAATGGTTTGAATGAATTTATTTAAAGGACCTAGTAAGGCGCTTGCCCCAAAATAGGAGCTCAAAAGATAGAAGTCATTATTATAATGAGTTTTTGTGGCATTGTGGCTAAGGTTGTGGGAAGAGTTCCCACTGTCCTCTTATCTTCTAAATCATCTGTTTATTCTTTGGCAATCATGTAGATGTCTGCATAGATGGAAATTTCAGGCTCAGAGAAACGTCCCCCCAAAGTTGACCTCCAACTTTCCAGGGGCCTATATGAGTATTGTCTGTCACCTCTCCCATTTCTTTTCTTTTTGTCTCAGCCTACACTTCAAAGGAGTAAATATAACCCTTGTAATTTCAGAAGTTAAATGGCTGCTGCTAAGGAAATAGGTAGCAGTCATGAAACACAGTATGCATTTGTGTGTCTTTGTTTTGCTTTGTTTTTTAGTTGTTGGTTATAAGAAAATCATGGCAGAATTTTGACCTCATCCTCTAAATGTTGGAGGAAAATACATGGGAACCAGAACACTGAGTTCTATGGAGCCAATTCTTTCACCACCTTTCCTTGATCTTAGGCAATTGAATTATAATTCATATCTGGGCAACTCAGATAAGGTAAGTGGGGACTGGCCAATTAGCTCAGTTAGTTAGAGCACGTTGTTATAACATCAAGGTCAAGGGTGAGGATCCCCATACTGGCCAGCCACCGAAAAAAAAGAAGAAAAGATGAGTTAAGTTACCTGCCCTAGTTATAGTCCAGTGTTGTATAGACTCAATGTGAAACCATTTATGGAAAGTACTATATGTTAGGCAAGAGAAAGTTGAGACAACTTACTTTGCAGGCATCTCTCTTGCCTGACATTACACCTGCACAGAGCATCCGTGAAGTGATGATCCCATAGGTGGAAACACAGAGCGTTTGATCAATGAGCTCTACCTCTGCTTGCTGCAAAACGGGGGAGCCTTTATTATCTGGAAAACACATTAGAAGTGGAAATCATGGTAATGGTAATGGCTACACTTATGTAGGGCTTCATTTGAACAATTAACTCACATTATTTCCTTTTATCCTCATAGCAATTTCTCAAGGTAAATTCTATTATTATCCAAATTTTGCTGATGAAGAAATGGAGGCTTAGGTGACTAAAGGACTTCCTCAATGGCACACAGCTAGCGAGTGACAGCAGCATTCAGACCCAACGAGCATTCAGACCCAACGTGTGACTCGATCACCTGAGCCGCTGTGCCATATTCCTTCAGCACATACTTCCTGATTCCAGTATGTAGGACCGTGAATCAGTAACAATTACCAATATTTGCTGCTGAAGAGGGCTCCTTAAATAGAGCAGCATAACTGATATATGGGATCTCTGAGGAACCATAAGAACCATAAAACCAGTTTGGATATAGCCCTTTCACTTTCTTTTTAAGTGATTCAGAAAAATAAACACATACACACACACACTCATGCTTTTAAAGAAGATGTCTCATGATTAGCTTGTTAGGTAGACTTTTTCCTCTTGTGATTTATGGTAATGTAATTAAAGCATTGAGCACAGTAGCCTATCAAGATTGCAAGTGTTCAGTCAGCTGCTTTGCTTCACTGGGACCCTGAGACCTCAGCAAGCCCAAGGTGGGCAAATATTATTACTTCAATAACTAAATGAGCGCAGCAGGCATTTGTGAAGCTGCCCACACTGAATCTGTAGAGAGTGTCAAAGCGAGGTGGTAGGGCATGTTTTAAGATTTGTAGATGAGGGCTGGCCAGTTAGTTTACCTGGTTAGAGCATGGTGCTAATTACACCAAGATTAACAGTTCAGATCCCCATACCAGCCAGCCACCCCCCCCCAAAAAAAAAAAGATTTACAATGTTTCTATCCTAAACCCTTGGAAAGAACTGTGAAGAAATCTGAGATGATTAGGAGAGCCAGGGAAAGTATTAGTCCTAACCTTTCGGGAGACATTCGCAAAGCTTTGCATTCTTCCCCTCACTATATATTTGTAATAACCATGAATCCTAGACCATGAAAAACCCTGGCAGGGAGGATGTAAGGGTTCCCCTACCATACAGCCTGACCTTTGTGCATATTAAGAAAGATGCCCTGCAATGGATTGAATGTCCCCCCCTCCAAAGTCATTAAAGCTTAATCCCTACTGTTGAGGGTGGGAAATCCTATTATGATAATTGAAAGGTGGGGCCTTGAAGAGGTGATTAGATTGTGAAGACCATGCCATAGTGAATGGACTAATCTATTTGATGGTTTAATGGTGGTCATGGGCATGGTTCTGAGGGCTTTAAAAGGAGAGCACATGAGAGTCTCTCTCTGCTTCTGCCATTTTGCAATGTGATACCCTGTATCACTGAAGCCATTGCCACTGTGGTCACCAGATGTGTTCCCTGGACTTTGGACTTCCCAGCCTTGGAAACTGTAAGCAATAAGTTTCATTTTCTTATAAATGACCTAGTTCAAATGTGATACCCTGTATCACTGAAGCCATTGCCACTGTGGTCACCAGATGTGTTCCCTGGACTTCGGACTTCCCAGCCTTGGAAACTGTAAGCAATAAGTTTCATTTTCTTATAAATGACCTAGTTCCAGGTATTTTGTTGTAAGCAACAGAAACAGACTAATATATGCCCTGTCCAGGTGTAGGAGTTACAAAAAGTCATCTCCTCTGAGTGGACCAAGTCTAGGCTGGTGTAAACCCCAGGCTGAATTTGCAGTTCTTGGAGCTAAGGGAAGGCTGGATTTCAGCCCTCACTCTTATCCCTTGGCTAGCTGCCCTGGTGCAGGACATACCCACATAATCTTCCTGACAGTTGTCTATGAGTCTACCCAGTGTCCACATTTGCTATGGGCCAAATGTGTCCCCCAAAAGTTTGTGTATTTGAAACTTTATCCCCACTATCACAGTGATAAGAGGGTGGGAAATCTGATTATGATATTTGAATGGTTGAGCCTTCAATGGGTACAAAATTACAATTAGATAGAAGTAAGTTATGATGTTCTATTGCACAGTAGGATGACTATAGTTAACAGTTAAGTTTTGGGCTGGCCAGTTAGCTCAGTTCGTTAGAGCGTGGTGTTGGTAACCCCAAGGTCCAGGGTTTGATCCCTGTGCTGGCCAGCTGCCCCCAAAATAGTTAAGTTTGGTATATTTTATAATAGCTAGAGGGGAAGCTTTTCAATGTTTTTGCCACAAATAAATGATAAATGCATGAGGTAATTGGTACATTAACTACCCTAACCCAATTATTATACAACATATATGTGTCAAAACATCAGATTGTACCCTATAAATATGTATATTTACAATGTGTCAATTAAAATAAGAAATGAAAAAAATTTTTTAAAAAAGCAAGGTGGGTCATTTGAGAAGTGTTTGGATTGTGAGGACTATGCCCTTGTGAATGGATTAATCCATTCATGGAGTGATGGGTTGATAGTAATGAGTTATTGTGGGTGTGGACTTGTGGTTCTATAAGAAGGGAGAGCTCTTGCTTATGCCAGTTCTTGCCATGTGATACCCTGTGTCACAACAGGACCCTGAAGAGAGTTCACACCCAGAAGAAGGTCCTCACCAGATGCACTCCCTGGACCATGGACTTGCCAGCCTCCAAAACTGTAAGAAATAAATTTCACTTCTTTATAAATTACCCAGTTTCAGGTATTGTTATAAGCAACAGAAAGCAAACTAATACAGATGCGCACGTGTGTGTCCTTCTCTCCTTTACAAAAGGAAATCACTCCTTTGGATGAAAAGAGAACCTAAAAATAAGGAGGAATTCCTCTTCCATAGTAGAAAACCTAGCAAACCCTTCACAGTCTGAAAAAAGCCCACGCTAGCTAATTAATACTGCCTTGCTCATACAACCCCCCTCTGCCCCTTTATGAGGTGGGCCCTGCTTCTTCGGGAGCAGGTGGAGAACATCATAAAACAGGGATAATTCCCTCCTCCAGTGCAACCTTCCAGAGTTGCCAGGAGGCTCAAAGAAGGTGGTATACAAGAGTCTTCCCTGTGAACCCCAAAGCTCTACATCAACACAAGTTACCACCTTCAGGGGAGGGTATGACCATTCATTCACACACATACCTGCTTCATGCCTTCGCCCCCAGCCAGTTACCCAGCACCTCTCCCCACTGCGCATTTTCTGGCCGGTGGGAGGAATGCATATTGGCTGGATGAGCTGTTTCAGGGTCTCAGGCCAGGCGATACTGAGCTGTAGCAAAGCAATATCATAGTCAAAAGTCTGGCTGTTGTAGTACTCGTGGACCACAATTCTTCTCACTGGGGAGACAAACTTGGCATTCCCCTGCATATACATTCCAAGGTGAGCGGTCCACGGTGTGGGGTCTGACAGCCTGTTAGAAAAGGAGGGAAGCACAAAGTTAGAAGCTTGAAGAGCCACATATAGTTTGGAAACAAGCACTCTACAGAAAGACAAGGGCTAAGAAAAGGAGGGTCTGACTTTCAGTGGCCGTATCTTAGCCACTGGCTCTTGGGAAGCACAAAGTTAGAAGCTTGAAGAGCCACATATAGTTTGGAAACAAGCACTCTACAGAGAGACAAGGGCTAAGAAAAGGAGGGTCTGACTTTCAGTGGCCGTATCTTAGCCACTGGCTCTTCCAGGGACATGGCAAGAAGCACAACTTCTCTGAGCCTCCCATGTCTCCTTAGTAAAGCGAGAGATAAGTAAACTGTGGCAGGAGTGGCAAGGTAGAGCAACATTCAGAAAATTCCCTCAACTTCCTAGGGAAATGCCTGGAAATTTTCTTGCTGATGGTATTTCATGAATCACACACAGGTCAAGAATGTTGGTAATGAGAATTTGTTACATTCTTCCAATTCATGCTGACAATGGCTTTTGCTAAAGACAGACAGGGCCAGTAAGATGGTGGTCTGGGGACCCTACTACCCAATTCAAATGATATAAATACAAAGATGGATTAGAAATAGAAGTGCTATGACACCGCCAGCAGCAAGGAGCATGCCAAAAACATCGCCTCCATGTGGGTGGCCCACCACAGGCACCACAGTAACCACGGCTGCCGCAAGAGCAGCTAGATGCCACAACCGCCACGCAGATGGAGTGCATTGACACAAGGAGAGTCACCAGCAGAGATAAAGAAAAGAAGAGGGTGTCTCTCTCCACAAAGCCCATTCCAGAGTGACAGAAGAAGCAGCTGATCTATGATAATATTGGGGGACGTGATCACACCTCTCAGCATTGGACAGATCATCTAGGCCACAAATCAACAGAGTAACCATTATTCTTTCAGAAGGAGAGAAGAAATCTAGGGTTATCAGT
>NW_007727074.1:27202-36567 GCF_000696425.1 Galeopterus variegatus | reverse complement strand
ACAGAGTAACCATTATTCTTTCAGAAGGAGAGAAGAAATCTAGGGTTATCAGTGGTGGGAGCGGGAGAGAAATGGGGATGGGGAGAGATTGGACAAGGGGCATAAAGAATAAGTATGATTTATAACAATATATATCTTAGAAATATTGATTTGATCAACATATCTCAACGTTAAACCCCCAAAATATGTATAATCAATTTTGATTCAATAAAAATTAAAAAAATAAAAAAAGAAAGAAAGAAAAGTGCTATGAGTAGGAACTTGATAAAATTCCTTCTTGCTGTCTACCAGGATCCTTAAAGATAACTGCTCCTCAAGTATTTCTATTCACAGGGGCACAGCCTCCCCTCCCTGCCAAGTCACTCCTTCCAGAATCCTAACCTTGACCCCATGGCCTTGCACAAGTCACAGAGGGGCTTGTAGTCTTCATGTGAGTCTTTCAACTCCACCAGAGTAGCAGTGGTGGTGAAGAGAATGTGGAAGCTTTTGAAGAAAGTAAGGAAAGAGCCCAAAGAGTGTGGTCATTAATCTGCTTAACTGACATCTCACGAGTTTCACTGGAGACCAAAGGACTAATAAGGTTAACACATTATTTGGAGAAGTTTCACAGCATAAAAGATTAATGCTCTAACAGAGGTGAAGCTATTTTAGTAATTAACATGAATCCTGTAATTTCTAGGGAATTACTATGAGAAATGAATGATATTTTTGTACCTAAGATCCAGTAGATTCCAAATAAGTTTAAGCTTTAAGTGAGGTTATTTTCAAAGCTTTTCTTTCAGTCCTGCTGGAAGAGCATCTGTTCCCTAACAATTCCATTGGTAAAGACAGAGCCCTTCCAAAGCCAGTTCTAATGGACCTTTCCAGGATCCCCTCGTAATTTAAATAGTGAGCCCCATACCTCAGTCATTCTCCAATGTTCCTCTCCATATTCTCAACACATTCTCATAGATTGAAAGTTCTATCTTATTTTCCCAGCCCTAGTAAAAGTCTATTTATCTTTGATGTTTCCTTTCTGTTCTTTTTTCTTATGTATTATTATTATCAATAATACCTAAAAAGAATTGTTTGGCAGACAATTGGTATATTTTAAAAAAAAATTTAATTGATTGGATGACTTCAACAGGGAGCTTCTTCCCACAACTTGAGGGCAGATGTGTGGTGTGTGGTCAGAGAGTGCCCCTTGAGAGTAAGGACTGTGATCCCTACCTGTTTCCATGGAAACAGTGGGCCGCAGAGAGAAGCCACTCCCTGGAGATGACTGAGGCACCACAGGAGGCAGATCCAATGAAGTGGAGGCTCGCTTGCCATGGCCAAGCCCCCTCCAGAGTGTCAGTGCCCCCAATGATGCGGTGGAGGGTGGAGGAACTCCTGCTGCAGCCTTTAGTAGAGGAAAGGACATGTGGTTTAAAGTCAGATTTGGAAGAAAAACTGGAGATTAAGGCATGTTTAGTGCTGAGCTGGGAACTGACGCACCAAGTGAGTGATTTGAAATCTCTGCTTATCTAGAGGAGAGGGCATATGCGGGCCATGTGAAACCAGCACCAACAAACCACCCCCTCCTTCCTGAAACACGCCCTGACACAGTGTCTCTCTACATAATGATACATGTGTGGGGGAGGAGGGGACCTGTAGTAACAGCTGGATGGATATAAACAGCAGCACTGGAGTTAGGTTGTTAGGTAGAAAGATCAGTTTCAAAGGCAACAATGAAGTGTCTGAAGTCGTGCTGATCTGAGAGCATTTGGGAGAGAATTTGTAAGTCCAAGACAAATGAAAACCTATCACAAAAAACCAGTTATCAGAGCAATTCTTTTCCAGTGTAAATAGTATTGGTAAGGATGTATAATTAACATGTTGCCACATGGCCAATTAGAGGCCACATGACAAATAAGAACATGTGGCAGATCACAGTTATTGGGTCTTAGTTAAGGGAAGAACCAGCACTTAACATTGCTCATGACACAAGGCATTATTAGCAAAGCCATCCACTGCATTCCAGTATCTATTTCTTTTCTCATAGGTTTTTTATCTAAAATCTCCCTTGATGAGAGTTACTAGAAAGTGAAAGTCTCATTATAAACATCCACTGTATTAATGCTGTTATCAAGAAAGAAGACAGAATCCACTCTAGCATTTGTATTTCTAAGAAACAATTCAAACTCAGTTCACCAGTATTTACTACTGTTCCTTGGGACTGTGGCAACCTCCACCAAGGGGAATTACATCAAGAAAGGAATGAAAATGAAAAATGGGTAAACTGCAGTGGGAATTCAAGGAGTCAGAAGGAAGTGTTCCTACTCACTGCAACCTTCCTCATCACTTCCATCTGGACAGTCCAGTGTCCCATCACATTTTGCATTTTGTTTCCTAATGCAAATAGCATTGTCACACTTAAAAGTTCTGTTGTTGCATGNTTTGCATTTTGTTTCCTAATGCAAATAGCATTGTCACACTTAAAAGTTCTGTTGTTGCATGGAATACCTAGAAATGAACAAAGGAAAAAAACGTTTTTCCTAGCCAGAAACAGATTAGCGTGAATAGCACTGAACTCTGCAAAGGACAATTTAGCCACGCTATTTGCTGCTCTGGGAAAATGGCAGAAGCAACCTTGCAGTGACCTGTGCCTTCACCAAAGCAGAGCATGTGAAAGCAGGCAGGCAGGCACATGTGCTGAGGGCCAATCCAATGGCCGCTCCTTTCTTCCACTGTAGGGGGCATGGGGAGATGAGAAGGAGTTGGCCCTATCAATGGCTTTAGCATGGTCTCTTTGCTTATGCCTTGTCTTATTCTCTGAGAAAATTATTCAGCCAAAATCACTACCGTACTCAGTCTTTTTTTATCATGGGGCAGTGGGGAAATGGACAGAATTTGCTAATTATAGCACTTTTGTTTACAACCCTGGAGGTCTGTGTTTCTGCAGAGGCTAGAAAACACATTTTGCATTTTGTTTCCTAATGCAAATAGCATTGTCACACTTAAAAGTTCTGTTGTTGCATGCAATACCTAGAAATGAACAAAGGAAAAAAATGTTTTTCCTAGCCAGAAACAGATTAGTGTGAATAGCACTGAACTCTGCAAAGGACAGTTTAGCCACGCTATTTGCTGCTCTGGGAAAATGGCAGAAGCAGCCTTGCAGTGACCTGTGCCTTCACCAAAGCAGAGCATGTGAAAGCAGGCAGGCAGGCACATGTGCTGAGGGCCAATCCAATGGCCGCTCCTTTCTTCCACTGTAGGGGGCATGGGGAGATGAGAAGGAGTTGGCCCTATCAATGGCTTTAGCATGGTCTCTTTGCTTATGCTATGTCTTATTCTCTGAGAAAATTATTCAGCCAAAATCACTACCGTACTCAGTCTTTTTTTATCATAGGGCAGTGGGGAAATGGACAGAATTTGCGAATTATAGCACTTTTGTTTACAACCCTGGAGGTCTGTGTTTCTGCAGAGGCTAGAAAACACTTGCCAACACGGTGCCTGGCAATTTCCTCTCTATCAAGTTCTCAGTATCCTACAAACTTGAGCAGCATTAACAGCAAGAAAACAAAGAAAATCTGCCAGTCTTCACACATGAACACACACACACACACACACACACACACACACACACACACACTCCACCGCAGTTATAGTGACAAACTGTCCTATTTTATCTGGGACTGAGGGGATTCCCAGGATAAGAAACTTTCAGTGCTAAAACTGGGAAAGTTCCAGGAAAACTGGGACAAGTTGGTTGTCCTAACCCAGCAAAGGTATTTCGACTCTGATTTAGAAGAGTTTTACAGCAAGAGCAGCAGGGCGCAGAGGTCCCTCCTCACTTTGAGTGCAGTTCTGCTCATCCTGGCCATCCTCACAGTCCCTGACACCATCGCAGACCAGAGGGCCGTGCTGCCTGATGAAGCTGGCATTGCAGGCAGGCTGAAGGGTCACTAGAATGAGAAAAGACAGAATGCTAATGAGCCTGAGACATCAGCTGAGTTCTCTGATGACCAGCAGTGCCCCTTTAGGTACAGATCATTAAGATGACTTAAATAAAATAAAAAGTGTATTTTCCTCAAAACAGACACTTCTATGAGGAAAAGAAGATGTTAAAACTTTGATGTGATTCCTAGTACTTGAGTTTGTCAGATCTGATTTTTGCCGATGACCAGCAGTGCCCCTTTAGGTACAGATCATTAAGATGACTTAAATAAAATAAAAAGTGCATTTTCCTCAAAACAGACACTTCTATGAGGAAAAGAAGATGTTAAAACTTTGATGTGATTCCTAGTACTTGAGTTTGTCAGATCTGATTTTTGCTTTTGTGTAAATGTATTAAACTATGGTGGCTTGTTTATTGAATTACAGTTAAGTGCATCGTAAGTCATTTATTTTAAGGAAAATAAAAATCATAAGCTGTTATCTATATTGAACTTGTCTACCTTCCTAAACAAAGTGGGAGTGTCCTGAAATTGGGGATTTTGACTTATTCCTCTCTGTACCTCAAACCCCTAACCAAATAGTAGATGCTCACTAAAGTTTTGTTGAATGAATTAATGAATGTGAGATTTCAGAGCACAACAGACTTCTGGTCTATATGTAAGGAAAAGTCTCTTTGAAATTACTTTATCTTGAGAGACCCATTTCCTGAATTAGGAACTACCAGTGTAAATCTATCACAGTTTTCTTCTTTGGAATATTTTCATGAATTGCCATTAGACCAGTAACAGGCACAGTATATTAGCAAGCCCATTTAGAAGGTGTGATTCATTAGACATTTCTAGGATTGTGAAAAGTTCTCAGTTTTATTATCTGCTCCTGTTTTTTCAGAGTTATCTCTTGTGAGGAGCAGGTGGGAGAACATTACTGCTCTGAAATAAATAGTTCATTAAGTCTCTGAAAGTACCTAGTTGACTCCTAGAGAATAGCTCCAAAAAATGGCACAATGAGAAATAATGGTTACCAAAAGCCAGTCCTTATTATAAAGTAACAACCACTTTTATTTGCTGCATCAGAGCAGAGAATAATAATGTTAAAAAACAAACAAACAAAAACCAGCTGAACCAACCTCAGTCACTGTATAATGGTCAGTACTTATTTTCTTAAGAAATGAAAGACTCTATAAATTGAAATGGTCATGAACCTTGAGTTAAGAGGTTTTATTGTGTTTTGTCAATTATAAAAAAAAAAGGTAGAAAGTCACAGATTATTTTTTGTGAATATAATTTTTCACAATGATAGTATATTAACTATAATATGTCTCCAAGGACATTAAAAGATTAAATAGTATCACAGCCACAGTCATATTTGAATTAAACATGCTGGACCTTTAGAAGAAAGGTTGCCAATGGTGTCACATCGTCCAGGGAATTGTCCTCCCCATATCACTTTCTGAAACTGGAGATAGATTCAAGGGGTACAAGTAGTAGTGAAAAACCAAGACAGGGATTCTCCACCCAAAATAGGAATATCCAGTACCCCACCCTTTAGTCATTACCAATGTGATGTCAATGCAAACTATACAGGTTAAAAAACAAAAACAAAAAAAAACCCTCTTTCATTTGCAAACACTGCCTGTGCTCTATAAATGGGCATGCTGAGAGTTTACTTCTCTGCAGAATCTGAGCTTCTCTCTGATGGAGGATTTATGCTTTCAAATAGGATTGTTGTGTTTAGGATTGTGGTAGATTAAGTTATTAGCCCCGGATCTTCACTCCCTGTGGTAGTATTATACACCCCACCCTTGCCATGGCCCGAAGGTATGCAGAGTAAACTTCCCTGGTCCTTGACTTTGGCCTCAGCTATGCGACTTTCTTTGACCAATGGAACACAGCACAAGTGATGATGTGCAAGTTCCAAGCCTAGGCCTTAAGAGGAACAATATGTTAATGCTCACCCCTCCTTTCCTTCTGCCACTGCCATGACTAGTCCACTGGCTCAATGAGAGAAAGAGCCATAAAGAGTAGACCTGATCTCAACCTGGGAAGAACCAACCTCAGGAGGACCCAGTGCTTGAGCCACCCATATGACCCTACCCTAGATCAGTCATATCCCAGACAACCCATGAATGCATGATCAAGAATAAATGATAGTTGTAAGCCACTGAGTTTTGGAGTAATTGGTTATGTAGCAACAGCAGCTACAAAGACCAAGGATATATACCACCAGTAACAATGGCCCTGAGAAGTTACTTATTCATAAGAAAGGCATATTAAAAGTTTGAATACCCACCACAGAAAAGTTCATCACTTTCATCAAAGCAGTCATTTACTCCATCACAGCGCTGGGCCTGAGGGACACACAAACCGGAGGAGCATCTAAAAGATCCAACGGGACAAGCTACAGGCAATAAAAAATAGAAAATCTTGAGTGGGTCACTAAAAATCACCAGATCATATTAGCAAAGAAATATGAAGTGTTAAGTGGTTGAGGAGTTGGCAGAGTAGCAGTAGTAGTTATATAGTGTGTCCATCAAATCAAGACTATCGTTAATTGAAAAACAAAAATGTGGAACAAAGAAGAAAGCAAATTAACCCAACAGAAGCTCTCAGTGGACACTGCATCCCAGTCATATGCACAATCAAACTTCGCTACCTCCATAACCTTTACTCACCTCTGTGGTTTTCTCATATACTTGAGGAATGTGGAAGTTGGACCTAGCGAGACCAGTGACTGGCCTCCAGACCTAGGACTCCTGCCTCCTGCTTCCCTGTCCACTCTTTCCACTTCAACTGCACCACTCATCAAAGACCCATTCCCTGCTTGATCTTGAACCGTAAATCCTGGGCTTATGGCTAAATATTACAGAAACAATGAATCCTTCCTCCCCTGTGCAAAAGAACAGGGTGGGGTCAACCACTGTCTCAATGAATACGATGGAGTGGATGAGCTGCTGGAAAACAGTCGTGGTTTGAAAACACAATTAAAAATAAGATGGCTTGCTTATCTACCTGTGTCCCTGCTGAAAACTGTAATATTCTGATACCGTAATGTCTGAGTGTAATTTTCTGAATTCAGAATCAAGTATACTGGGGATTGGCAAAGAAGGACATAGTCTGAAGGAGCTTTCTCTCAAGTCATTTCCTCATAGACTCCTCAGTGGTTAACCTTTATTTTTCTCCTTTTAAAACGGGTCGAGAATTTTCTGGGCAAGTCATTATCTCTCCAGCTCTAAAGACTTTCCTCAAACACTGCCTTTTCTACTGACCACTCCTCTAGCCGCTATTCCAGTGGTTTTCAGTGTGAGCTTCAAATTCTGAGGGCTGAGGTCTGAACTCTCTCAACCAACCTGCTCTCCCTGTGCATTTCAGGCCAAAGTGAGTCACAACCTGACCTTGGATCCACTGTATGTTGATGTACCCATCATATTTACAAAGAATTACGGCTAGCAAGAAGGGCAGCAAACCAAGAAATGGCCTTGTCCTATATTTTAGGAATGATGTAAGAAATTACTCTTCAACTATAAATCAATAATATCAAAAAGTTATATTATCTCTTATAATTTCAAATGCAGTAGTAATAAACATAAGTTTATGTGTTATTCATTATATGTATTTATATTATATATATTTATTATATATTTTCTATTTATTATAAGAAATAAATGTGAAAGGAAATAGAAATAAAGCAGTGTTCATTCCTTAAATTCTGAAAGTTATAGTTATAAAGTGTTAGCCTCCATTTAACTAATTATTGAGGTTTTCTATGGAGCTGATCCCAGGCTTACGTTGACTGATGTTGTAACTGCCGTATTCTACCAAAAGTGGCTTGTCTGAAAGCCTCGAACTTCCCTGGAGCTGAATGTGAACCAGGGGGCTGGGCACTCGAAAAATCGTCTGGTAATCCATGTAGGAGCCACAGTACCTGAGGAGACAAGAGTCGGGGAGGACACGCAGCTTGAGGTTCTGTTGACTACTTCTATTGACAGTGGATTCACTAATGCTTTGGCCCTTTGAGTTTCATAAGCAGAGACGATCACGGTAGAGCTAATAGAAGTTATCCATTCTATGCTACATGACTGTGATCAAGTAACTTCTGCCCCCTCTGCTAAATAGAACAATAACAGTACAGTTGGCCCTTCATATCCATGGGTTCTGCATCCATGAATTCGACCAACCCCAGATATGAAGGGACAGCCTGGGAACTTGAGCATGCTCAGATTTTGGTATCCTCTAGGAGTCCTGGTACCAATCCTCCCCCAGATACCAAAGGATGACTATACTATCAACCTGTTGCTTTCCTCACCAACACTTGTGATCAGAAGAAATATGGATTTAATTCTCCCAGTTTGCACTGCTTTTTCAGTGCAAAAAACTGTAACAAGAGATCTGGCCAGTTAGTTCAGTTGGTTGGCGTGCAGCCTTGCAGCACAAAGGTCAAGGGCTCAGATCCCCATACTGGCCAGATGCAAAAAAAGAAAAAGAATAACCTACTTTCTGCTTTTGCTCACAAACCTCTCTACAGAGAAAAGTGAAGTCCAGGAGCTCAGGTTGCTGCAAAGAATTCCAGCAACACTTAAAGCAAAAGACAACAACATTATTTTGATCTAAACTGAACTTTCATGTGCACTTCCTTGGCAATATTTCAAAGAAGTAACATTTCTCTACAATATTTCCCTACCTTGATTTTTTTCTTATTTCTTATCACCTAATATCTCCCAGGTTTCCAGTATCCTTTTGAGAAAATGTCCCTCCAGTTAGCAATTCTTACTACTTGAGCACTGTAGTTAGCAGGACATGCGGTATTTTATACTGCAGGCCCATGATATGTTAGTCCACCACCCCGAGGGGGTGAGGCTCTTTCCCAGAGTGAAACCTGGGAGGTCTCGATGGGAGACAGAGAATAGACACAAGGCTTGGGAGTGATGTTCACCATTGGAACCTGCGAATGCCAATCACTCTAAGCCCCCAAAGCACTTGGGAACCACGCATGTTCCTTGGATCAGACACTGGCATTCAGGAGCACAATCTGTGATTTTAAGACTTGAAAGAGGAAAGCATTCATGTGTTATTCAAGAAGAGTCTTTTGTAATTGGCTGAAGTTCAGGAACTGAGGGACTGATAGATCAGCTCCTAGGGTACAAGGAAGAGATAGCAGCTGCTGGTGGCCACCTGCCAAGAGAGAGCCAGGGTCTACGCCAGTTGGTCATCTTGAAATCAGAATTGAGATCTTGTGTTCTGAAAACACGATGATGTTATTCTTCATACTCTGTTAAAATTTAGTAGAATTTTGTTGCAAAATGAGCCTCATGAGGCATGTTAAAAGGAAGTCAAGAAGAAAGGAATCTTTGAATCCATGCTTAGGCTAAAGTTTAAAAGTGAATAGTATGTAATAGAACATGGTGGTGGCTTATAAAACTTTTTTTTTTTTTTTTTTTTTTTTTTAAAAAA
>NW_007727074.1:21142-26202 GCF_000696425.1 Galeopterus variegatus | reverse complement strand
CCGTGGCCTTGGTGTTATCAGCACCGCACTCTACCGAGTGAGCCACAGGCCGGCCCTATAAAACTTTTTAAAAAGTGAAATTGGAGAAACTCAGCAAGAATCAGTTTACATGTACAGACATATGACAAGTAAGGAAATACACATAAAGAAAGAAGTAACTTGTTAAACTTGAAATAGCAAGTAAGTAAACATTCTAGCACACCAAAAGTCCATACTTTCAGAAGCTTTGCTTTGCCAAAGCTTTGTAGGAGGGCCATCCATTTCTACAGGGTTCACAAACTGCATTCTAGCTGCCCTGAGCATACACGCCTCACCTCCAATTCAGAGTGTTTCTCTGGACTACTTGAGATTATTAGGCTTCCTTTAGTCAACATTACTTTTTCCTCCTTCCCTATTACAGCCCTAATTCCCTTAGGCTAACTTCTCAGTAAGGTGTCTGATTAGTTCAATTAGAGCCTTTACTTTTTAGATGAAAAGGACTGATAATGGGAAGGGCTGGCATTTTAAATCCTGAGGGTAGAGCCACTATCAAATGAATCTTATAGGATTTCAGCCAACCCACAAGACTGCATGAAGAACTGGCTCTTCAGAGAAAGTATTGGCTCTTCAGAGCTTTCCTGGTATTGCTTGGGAGGAGACCCTGTTCCTATTTTGGAAATAACACATCCTGGGTTATTGTTCTTACTTAGGGAAAAAATACTACCTCATTTTCAAAGCACAGCTCTGTCACTTACAACATCACAAAAGATCTGTAAAGATTTACTCTCTGTATCTCTATTTTTTTAAATTACATACCAAAATGCAGTATCTTTAAAGCCTTGGTATACATTTTATAGTATTTATCTACCAATGTCATTTCCAAAGCAATCTTGTTATTCATATTAATAATAGCTAATGTTTTTTGGTGTATAGTATTATTTCATTAAATACTTACCCCCCCCAAAAAAGAAACAAAACAAAAAACCCTTTTCAAGTAGAAATTATTACCTCATTTTACAGACTAAAGTTCAAAAAAGTTAAATAATTTGTCCTAGTTAATATAGCTACTGAATGACAGGGCTGGAATTTGAACCCAGGTCTTCTGACTCCTACCCAATAGACCTTTGATTCACTTATACTCCCCAAAGGAATACAGGCTACATTTTAATAATGGATCCAAGAATGCATTTTAATCTGACAGGGCCTATTCCAATGAAGACAGGACCAATTACCCTTTTGCAAGTAGTCTATCTAAAGGAACTAAAAGAACTGTGTTCAGGAAAAACACTCAGGAATGGCAGGTGTCATTCATGGAAAAACAATGAGCAAAAAAGTAGCAAGCCAATCCTTTAATCTCACAGGATTCTTTTCTGAAAGTGAACTGAGAAGTTATTCTGCTGGCAACACAGGGCAGCCTGTATTTTTGAATACCTATTCAACTGAATGCCTACTGAATACCTTATAGCCTTAGAAGCAAATAAACAACAACTAAGGGACAAAGTAAGAGTCAGACTGAGGACCTACTAGGTTGGTTCAGTAAGTCCAAGCTCCTAGATTTCTCTGGGTTTCTTTCTGATCAACCTCAACCCATTTCCCAGCCTTAGGATCAAACCAGGCCAGTTGTGCCTCTCCTTCCACAAAGAATTGGTGAATAGTCACTAACTTCTGTGCTACGAGGACCACAATTTATTATTTTCCCTCATGGTTCCATATCTGCCAAATATTTCTGTGAAGTGTAGAATATACACATCCACAGCCCAGCAGCACAGAGCAGTGGTGGAGCAGGAGCCCTGTGAGGTGGGTTTGAATCCTGCCTCAACCACTCATGAGCTGAGTGGCCTTGAGCAAGTGACTTAACTCCCGTATCCCTCAGTTTCCCTATCTGTAAAACTTTCATCAGATTCCTTACATATGGAAATCACTTACATGTGCTCATTAATTTCCCACCATCCATGCTCACAGCTTTTCATACTCTTCTTGGTTATTGAATAGTTATGGAATTTCAGTGCTATGCCAAGAGTTGATAGGGGAGTCTGTAAAAAACAAACATTAAGTCAGAAAAACGTTCTATTGAAGGACATTTTCAGGCTAAAATTTCCTTGCTCACTCAGTACTCATCCTCTTGACTTGTTTTAAAGGCTTTCTAAGTCTGTGCCTTGTCGCCCCTGGTGACGTGGGACACATCGGTATCTTGGGGTTTCAGTTTCCTCCTGTTAGATGAGCTTAATTTTGAAAACACCCACTTGTTAATGAGTGTAAGCACTTTCTTCTTTTGATGAAAATAGTGACATCATTTATTTAAAGCATCATTCAGATTCTTTAGATAAAGGAGAAATGAATCAGCATCCTCTTCATATTAAGCCTGGGTATTCCTGAAGGCTGCTACTGAGTCACCCCTAGGTCTTCTCAGAAGAGATCAAATGAGAAAGAGCTGCCTATGTGTGAGCAAACACACACACACACACACACACACACATGTGAGTCACCCCTAGGTCTTCTCAGAAGAGATCAAATGAGAAAGAGCTGCCTATGTGTGAGCAGACACACACACACACACACACACACACATGCACACACACACTAGGCAACTGACTTTTATATTGCACTGGGTGATTTGCACATACAATATCTGTATGCCAAAGTTTTACTTTTGATTTTCATTTTGATCCAGGAATTATATAAGAGAGGGTTTTTACAAATCCAGGGAGTCAAATTGGTTCACCCATTTTCAAGTCTTCTAATTCTACCTTAATTGAATAAAAGATTACTGCTTATACTACTCTTACTTTTTTGAATTAATTGAGGATTTTGTTGTGATTAAACTTATGAATATTACATGGTCACTTGAATATATCTGCATATATCTATATACTATCAAACTCATTTGTATGATTTAATATCCTTTCTAGCTTTATTTATTGTTCCCCACTATCTCTATCACGAATCAAGAGAAGGGAATTAAAATATCTATTTAAACATTGCTCATTCCTCCTTGGGTTTCGTGTAGTTTTTGCTTTATGAGTGTTAATGCTGTGTCATTTCCTGCATAAATAGTTGTCATAATTAGATCTTGTGAGTCACCCTTTTTATCATTATAGATTGCCTTTCTTCTCTTACTTTCAGATCAAGGATGTCATTGCCCTAACCTCAGAGTTGCCTGGTGCTAAGATTGTGCATCCTGCTTTCTTTTCGTTTATACTCACCTGGCATGATATTGCCCATCCTTTCTCTTCAGCTTTGAGTCGGTTTTTAGTTGACTTTGTCTTTTGAAAACAACATCAAGTTGAGTTTTAGGTAACACTTTCTAATTCAATCCTACTGTCTTTTTCTTGAGATGAATTTTACCCACTGACTTTTATGGCTCTGACAGACATTGGCTTTTAGTTATGTCATCACGTATGTTATGCTTTCGTGTGTGTGTGTGTGTGTGTGTGTATGTGTCAGTTTATGTCTTTCTAATGCACACTCAAATATAGTAAACCACCCCTTGCCACCTACTTTTAAAAGGGAATGAATCAGGCACTTTATGTTTCTCATTTAAACATCACAACAACCTTGTTAGGCAGATAGTGTGATTCCTATTTTATAGAAAAAGGAACCAAAACTAACCAAAGATAAGTAACTTTCTCAAGGTAAAGAAATGCAGGACAGAGATGCTAACCAGTCTGGCACTTCTCTGGTGGCCACCCTAACTTGCCAATGGTTGTGCAGACACAACCCAAAAACACACCTCAGATGAGCACTGGACACTTCTATGGCAAAGGTGCTTGCATATGTCCTTCACAGAACAGGGAAAGGGGGGCTCCCTTCTGGGAAATCCCATCCATTTCCTAAGTGATATGAGGAAGTGACTTCAAGGCCTGTTTATGTCTGGGGGACCTAAACTGAATGGTCCTGGGTGAACGGCATCCATGGTAAAACAATTCAAAGTACTGCTTCATTCCTTTATCTTCTAAAAATTTATAACAGAATTTATTGGAATACACAAGGAAGGTAGAAGGAGATAAATGATCAGCTAAGTGACTGTTATGAAACATTGGGAAGCCAAACATCTTTAGAAACCCAGAACAAGGGGGTTCCAGTCAAGATGGCAGAATAGATGGTCCCTAGTGTCACTCTCTCCCACAAATCGACCAATTTACAACTATGAAAATGTAACAAAAGCCAAGCTGGGGCCACTGGAGGTCAGGGGAAGAGGAGGAGTGACCTACAGAGTTCATGAAGGTGGGAGAAAGCACAATGAGGGAAAGAAAAATCAGATCGGAGAGTTTCAGGCCATGGCCTCTTAAAGCCTGGAACTGCTGAGCACATGGAGCAGGAGCCAGCAGAAACCACAGCTGTGCCCTTCAGATGCGGTTGCCTGGAAGCGGCAGGCAAGAAGAGGGCTTTGGAGGCCCCAGGACAGCAAGACCACTCATAGGGTTCCTGTGGACCCACGCAGGAGCAAGGAGCCAGAACAGCTGAGAAAGGGGAGCCACTCAGAGGTTGGTGAGTCATCGCAAGGGACCAGTGCAGGGCCCATCCCATGGGAGGTGTTTGGAGCCCAGGCAGTGGGGGAGACAGGCCCACTGGGAGAACACTGGGACACAGCAAGGACAGCCAATCTGTCCCCCAATCAGTGCAGGACCAGTCAGAGGAGACTGGTCGGGAATGCAGAATTGCATGGGGTGCAGTTTGATGAAAAGACTCAGGCCTAGATCAGAGTTTCTACACAACCCAGGTACAACAGGTCTCTGGAGAACTGTAAGTACCTATAAGGTCAACATTAAACCCTGAGCTGCACAGAAAGCCTTCTCTAGGGAAACAGCAGCAAAGCAGCAATTTAGCTCAACCCCACAGCTCAATTACTGGTTCCCACAGGAAATTCCCCCATTTTAGAAGTAAACAAAGGAAAAAAATTAGTTCTAGCCCAGGCATACCACCAGTGCCTTGGGGCCCACCAGGGGACCTGAAGCATGGAGCCAGGGACCAGACCCCCTGCCCACAACCACACACACTGCCAACACCCGGCCCCCCCAGGGGCCTAAGGCTTGGAGCCAGGGACCAGACCCCCCCCCACATCCAGGCACACTGCCAGTGCC
>NW_007727074.1:10569-20375 GCF_000696425.1 Galeopterus variegatus | reverse complement strand
AAAAAAAGAAGCAGAAATGCCCTCTCTAGCATCAGAAAGAGATGTATATACATGTCATTTAAGTTTTCACTCTGGCTTAGTTATCTAACTGAAATATGTATTGCCTAATTCAATTTATTATTTCTTTATTATTCCTATTATAATGCTGATGATAAAGTAATTAAGAATTGATAAATGAGCTCTATCATAATAAAATAATTCTCTGACCCTGCAGCAATGCCTTTATGCTTTTTAATACAAACAAAACAAATTGGAGAAATAAACTCTGCTCTGCTAAGAGCCATTACTTTGTTGGCAGAAGGTTGAAATTACAGGAAAATTTTATGTGCTAGATAATATATTTCAGTAAGTTTTAAATTTTGTAAAATTAAGTAATATTTCAAGATACTGGCAAAACTGGACTACCTGAAATTTCCAGGTGCACTTGCATTTTGGAGGATAGTAGCTCGGATAATATGGACTTGAAATTTTCCCTTCAAAGCCAGTGATTTCTTTGACCAACACTGTGTTTTCACATTCTGAAAAAGATATCCAATAACACACAATGATTCAAAGTTGTGAGAGAAAATACACTATACACATTTCTTTTTGTGGGTGGTGGGGTGTGGGGCATGGCTGGCTGGTACAGGGATCAAACCCTGGACTTCAGTATCATCAGCACCATGCTCTAGCCAACATTTCTTTAATTACAAATGCATACTTCTTTGATCAACAAGCTTATATATATATATATATATATATATTTTTTTTTTTTTCTCCTTTTTGAGACCGGCCGCATCGCGCTCAGCCAGTGAGTGCTGTGAGTGCACCGGTCATTCCTATATAGGATCCGAACCCGCGGCGGGAGCGCTGCCGCACTCCCAGCACCGCACTCTCCCGAGTGCACCACGGGCTCGGCCCAAGCTTATATGTTTTTTGAAATAGGATTTTTTTTTAAAGAAAGAAATAGCACTCATACATATGTATAGCTAAAATATTTGTTCTCAAATTCTGTACTTGAGGCTGCCCAGTCAGCTCAGTTGGTTAGAACGTGGAGCTGATAACACCGAGGTCCAGGGTTCAGATCCTGGTACTATCCAGCTGCCAAAACAAACCAAACAAATTTCTATATTTGTTTTCAAATTGTATATTTAGGCTGCAGATCTGTAGGATGTTATTACTTTCTTTAAAACATAGCCAGCCATGGCAGAACAGCAGCCCCTCCTCAAAGCCCTGTTTCACTCCTCAGAGCCCTTCCCCCACACTCTAACCTGTAATAATTCCAACCTCGTTTCTTTGTCCCCCACACCCTAGGGTGACAGTTGCTTTGTACATGTGTTACATCCATGATACCTTACAGTTCTCTTTTTAACTTTTGAGTTACCTAATTAATGCCTTTATACTAAGTTAACTGTTCTTTATCAAGTTCACTCTGTTAAACTCACTAACATGATCTCTCTCTCTTCTGACTGGACCCAGAGTCAAGGTCCCTGACTAACACAACTAGTATTACAGCACAGCCTCAGGAAAGATAAGACTAGAATATCGTCACAAATATTTCTAAAAGTGACATTTTTAAATTGGGGAAGACTTACTTTGTTCTGGAATGACCTCAAAATATGCCCGAATTCCTGATAGTCTCCGTATATGAGGAGATTTAAATGCCACCAACATGAGACTATTTGTAGAAACAAATGACATTAATGTTCTTGTGGGTTCACAAATTCTGAAACCAGATAATAATACAAAGTTACAAAAATAAGAAGTTATTTGAGGAATGGGCTTCCATCCAATACTAATTCCACATATTTCTGGAACCATCCACTCAGTTCTTCTGACTCCGACTCTGACAGACAGGTCTTCATTAGTAAGTGGCCACAGGGGACTACAGATGGAATGGAGCTGAAAAAGGTACAGAAATGTCTGTCCAGTGACTATTACCAAAGAATTCTCCTGGATGGCTGTCAGAGAGCAAACAAGGTATAAAGGCAGTGCACAAGTGTACTTCAAAGAGTTCATGAAGAGATTCGTATTATCTCTGAATTCTATTTCTCCATGAACTTTTTGAAGTGCCTTCATATTTAATGACTATGGTCATGGGCTGTGCCCTAAGGAAAACTGGGTTCAAAACTCAGCTTCACCTGTTAACTGGGTGAAAGATGCTGGGTAATCAGGTAACTAAGTCTTTGTAAGCACCAGTTTCCCTTCTGTGACCTGGTGGGGATGATGACAGTATGCTCCTCGCAGCCCTGTGGTGAGGATCAATTGAGATAAAAACTACATATGTCTGGAAGGTTGAAAAGAAACTGATGACAGTGATGGAGGAATGGGAACGGCAAACGTTTACTTTTCACTTCCTGTCCTCATATATAGTGTCTGAAATTTTAACACACACATTCATCACCAAAATATAAATACATACACATGAGGGTACTTCAAAAAGTGCACGGAGGGCTGGCCGGTTAGCTCAGTTGGTAGAGTGTGGTGCTGAAAACACCAAGGTCAAGGGTTTGGATCCCCATTTTGGCCAGCTGCCAAAAACAAAACTTAACAAAAAAAGTCTAAGGAAAGATTTGTATTATCTTTTCATTCTGTTTTTTCAACAACTTTTTGATATACCCTCATACACAAAGTACTATTACATACATACATAAACACTGTTAAAAATAATAAGATTGGGCTGGCCCATTAGCTCGGCTGGTTAGAGCGTGATGTTGATAACACCAAGATCCAGGGTTCAATCCCTGTTACTGGCAGCCGCCAAAAATAAAAATAAGAAGAAAATTCACATACCTTTTTTAGCATGTTGAGTAACAATAATTTCTTAATAAAGCCTAACTGTCATTATTAGGTTATCAAATATTAAGCGCCCATAAATAGATGTCCACTATTAAGTAAAAGATATTAGGGTATATATGTGTGTGTGCATAATTACATACATATGAATGGAAGGATTTATGCTAAAATGTTAACAAAAATTTATTCTGGGTAATGAGATTATTAAGTAATTGATACTGTTTTCTTTGACCTCATTTTCTACAATAAAAATGTGCTATCTTTTTGATAAGAAAAAACTTTTAATTGTTTTACTAATGCTATGCAATCATCATAGAGTATTCTCACTCTATTGAAACAGGAGACTTCATCATGATTGTAATAAATGTAAAATTAAACAAAATATCTGTTATATTTCAGATATATTGGCTGAAGTTCTGGTTCTACTGACTTTGAGAGTCTTGTTTGCTACAGGTGAGAAACAAACGTTCAGTCAGATAGGCTCTGGCAAAGATACTAAAGTATAAAGGTGCTAAATAGGGCATGGATCGGTTTTTTACCCCATGAGTGTACATAAAAATGATTTTTTAAAAATCCAGGGGAGGGACTGGCTGGTTAGCTCAATTGGTTAGAGCATGTTGTTGATAACACCAGCGTCAAGGATTCGGATCCCACACCAGCCAGCTGCTACTCCCCCCCCCACACACAAAAAAAGGTTAAAAAAAAAAGGTAAAAAATCCAGGGGGAACCCAGATATTGTAAAACAGAGATGTTGTAAAAAATCTTTCTACTTTCCAACAATAGTGCCTGCATAATACCTGTACAAGGCAGTGCTCCGGATTGGCAAGAGGGAGTCGTAAATGGTCAGGGAGTCGGTGACACAGTTGTCGGCTTCTATTTGGATGGACTCAATTGAGAGACGAATCAAGTAGCCCACTATGGCCACCAGCTTGAAGTGACACGTCAGCCTCCCTGAGGTTGCGGAAATCTCCAGAGGGTAGCGGACAGACGGATGATCTGCATAGAAGTACTGAGAACAGCCTTTGTCTGTGGAGACAGCACTTTTTCTTTTCTTTCCTTTTCTTTTTTAGGAATGATTTTTCTAGAAACCTTAATAGAAGAGTAAAGCGTCCACTCCCCGCTCTCTGGTAACAGCACCTCGATCTTACTTTCAGAAACTATCCCTACCCTGTCTATGTAGTCTTGTTGGGGTTAAACTCATCCCTAATTCCAGAAGTGAGCACGTGACTCAGACTGGCCAGTCAGAGTCAAAGAAGTTGGTTCAGGAATGAGCAGGTCAGCCAATTCCCACAATGAGATTCAGCCTCAGGACTTCTGCAGGAACTGTCAGAAAATACATGTGGGCGTTTTTCCACCATGGTTAATAATCTGATCAATTACAAGCTTGGATCTGCTGGTGGCCATTTTTGCGACCACAGTGGAAGAGCACACTTGATAATAAAACACCAACAGAAGAAGGCAAAGATGCAGGGTCCTGATGACATTTTATTTTAGAACCTGGACCCAACCGTGCCTGAAGCCAGCACACTTCATACATGTCCCAGTTCCACGAGCTAGTCAGGTTTCTTTGTGCTTAAGCCAGTCTGAATCTATTTCTGTCACTTGTGGCTAAAAGAGCACTAACAAATACCATCATTAGAAAAGGAAAATTACAGTCAAAAAAATACTAATGCGGGGAGAGCGGGGAAGGAGAGAACAATGTGAAAGAATTTACCAGATCCTATGGTTGAAGAGTAATCTGAACGAAGCCCAGCTACATTGAAAAAGCACAAAGAAAAGAAACTGTTATTCCCGTCATTTCATTTTGTTAGAATTTTGCTTAATAAAAATTCTTCTCAGTCCTTTTTTAAAAGCAAACAAACACATCTGAGATTTGCTTTAAAATAACCCAGTAAGGGTAGAGGAAGTTGTTTAGGTATTTAGAGACCAAATAGGACATCCCTGAGTTATTGAAGCTGAGTAAAGGGTATATGAGAAATCATCAATAGTTATAAATGTTAAACATTTTTTTAAAGTAAAAAAAGCAACCAAAAATATAATACTTAGTCCTGTATCTGAAATAGGAAATATGGTGCAGAATTTTCCACTAGAGATTTGTCATCCATTTTTATAATAAATACTTATCATCCACCTACTATATGTCAAGCTTATATGTATACACACACATATACACACACGAGTACATACATCATTTTAATTAAAAGAGAAAGCTGCATAAATTTTGGATTACACTATAATTGAACCATTTTACTGTCAAGACGAATGATGAAATTTGCATTTTGATGGGACTATAGAACAGGCCCAATGTTTTGGAGCATTGGGTGACACTACAAATATAGGAGTAGTTCTGTACGGACAAGGGAAGAGACAAAATAAACCTCAGCAAAATTTTTCTTCTCCAGGATTTGTTTTCTTGGAGACTCAGTTTGAAGATGCGTGAACAAAATAAATGTAAGGAGGGATACACTTTAATAAATTCAATTTCATATATATTTTCGCCCAATCCTATTGTTCAATCACTGTATATAACACTTAGCAACTTCTTTTACTAACATAGCTCCAATGTCTTCAGCAGATCCTGTGCCACTGGGGTTGTGGAAGAGAATCCTTCATGACAGTCTTGACTACAAGTACTGGGAGTGCTGTAGGAAGGAATGCTTAAAGGAAAATTACCCAATAATCACCATTTAGTACCACAGAGTCCATGTCCACAGCCAGACCCTGCAAGCTCCCCACAGACGTCCGGTTTATAATGCTCGTCTGGATGGAGTCCTTCAAGATGGCTGCCACACAGTCCTCACAGAAGATGTGGCCCTTGGCATGTGGCATGACGAACACAATCCAAAAGTGTACAAGAAGGCCACCTTTGTTGTTGCTGCTGTAGTGAAAGAAGAGAGATGTTCAGGGATACCTTTTAGGAAGGAGACTTTCATAGGGAGGCAGTAACCCAACTGACAGATTCAAGGTAAGGCCCGTGAGCACATCCTTCAGCTGAACTGAACTCCCTTCTTTAGGTGGTCATCGACTCCTATCATGGGGATTGGAAAGGGAAAACTTCACGTTGTGCGTATTCTGATTATTGTGTTGGATTCAGATTTAGAACCATTACTGTGTAGTTGCATCTCCATGGGGAATATGCCATTTCTATGGATATCAATCAGTATTCACTGCCATTAAAGACAAAAACAGTTATAATGTTTGATACTACTTCATGTCCAGGCACTGTGCGAAATCTGCTTTATCCCATTTAATCCTATGAGGAAGTTCCTATTATTACTCCAGTTTTATAGATGGGGAGATTGAGGCCAAATACAACTCAGACTCACAAAGCTAGTGAGTACCAGATCCAGGAGTCAAGCCCAGTTTGTTTTGTCTGACCCCAGGACCTGAGCTCCTAACTACACAAATACTGCCATGTTTTATAAAGGAAACATAAGATAGTGTTGTGTAGTAAATAACTCAGGAAATGGAAAGTTCAGGAAAGTAAACAAGTTGCTTTTCTCCAAGACTTTCCAGTGCCTTTAATATGCCAAAGTGGATTGTGAATTTTTGCAGATACATTGAGGGTGGGGGAAGGGGGGAGACATATTACACGGTGCTCAATTTTTTCTTAAAATCACTAGAGCATGAAATCCTTTTTTTTCTCAGATGATCACTGAACATGTTTGAGAAATAATGTTCTGTGCTTGTTTTATTTTTGCCTCCATCCCCCCCACACCATATGGTGGCCATATTTATGGCCATTTTGCCCAGCGGCACCAATACAGGTGTCCAAGATTCCAGCCATGGTGAGATAGCAGGGATTTAGTAGACAAAGAGCAAAAACTCAGCGTGACAGCAGAGCAGAGAATTGGGTCACTAGTTGTGCTAATAGGGTATTAACCCAGTACTACTCTCAAGAAGTTACTTGAAAATAATGGAATCTCTGCCTTTGCACAGCCTTGAGGAAAATTTATAGGAATGAACGCAGAAATCTCCAAAAAAGGCACATATGTTACCTGACATCTGCAACAACAGACTGCTTGTAAAATTTTGAGAAGGCAGATGTAGTATAAACCAGATTTACCTGAAAAAAAAAAAAAGAATTGAGGTGTTTTAAGTCTTTCCAACTTGGCTTCCTTTCACATTACCTTGCATGTTGCAGGTCCAAGCTCTGACAGGTAGCAAGGAGAAAAGCAAGCCTCAGGCTAAGGCCCCTCACTCCAAATCTAGACATTATTTCTTTTTTTTTTTCCTTTTTGTCTTTTTTCGTGACCAGTAACGGGATCGCAACCCTCAGTGTCACGCCTGTACCGCAACCGGCAATGGGATCGCAACCCTCGGTGTCGCGCCCGCACCTCGCTCAACCAGTGAGCGGACCGGTCTCTATATGGGATCCGAACCCTCGATGGGAGCGCTGCCATGCTCCCAAGCACCACACTCTACCGAGTGCGCCACCGGGCCGGCCCAAGACATTATTTCTTGAATTCAAATAAATTCTTACTTCCTGCAGCAATTCTTGGGTTACTTCCTTTCATTCTGCTATCTGGGACGAATAATCACTACTGTCATTCATTTATTGCTGTCTTTAAAGACTGTAACCAAGCTTAACTTCTGTATTCTACCCACTCCAAAGGTTAATTGCCTTTACAGTTAACAACCAAACTAGTTTAAGCACATTTTCATAGTACAATATTTGACCAAACCTCTCTTCTGTCAATGCACCAGCATCGACTATTCAGATTCTTAAGGACACATTTCTGTTTTAGCCACTGGGGGGCGGGTGGTGCCCAAAGTCCCGTCCATCTGTCCCTTTCAGAGCTCTGGGTCTCTAGGGAAGCTCCCAGGTTTTTAAAATCTCCATAATTGGATCTCAAAGAAGAGCTATTTCAATCAGTTTACCTACTTTGCTATCACTTAGCAGCATTTCTAAAACCAAACTCAGTCTCTTCTCCCAAGTCTTCTCCAATATTCCCCTTCCTACGTAATAGCAAAACCACCTACCTAACTGCCCAGGATTTTTTTTTTAAACCTTAGAAATTGTATAGTGGAAAAAATATGAGATGTGGAGTTTAAATTCACCATGCAATACAGAACACCTAAACATGCTGAGCCTCCATTGTTTTTGTTTTGTTCACCTGTCATCTGCAAAGTGGTGATCAAAATGCCCACCTTCTTGGGAATTTAAGGAATAATTTATATTATTCATCAAATTCTTGAGTTTTCTAGCATTGTCCCTTGCTAACCTACCTAACAGGAACTCCTATACCTCTTTATAAATTTAATTTTTAAATTGGTTGTTGTAATATTGGGGGTGACTTCTTTAAGCTGGAAATTTAATTTCTCCTGAAAACAATGACTTCATGTAATTACCATGAGCTAATTCTGTAATAAAGAATGGTCTTTGTATTGGTTCTTTAAAAAATAATAATAATCGATATATACACATTAGAGGTAAAGGGTCTAGTAAGGTACCCAGTATATAGAAGGTATGTGATAAGTAAGAGCTGCTCTAACCACTATTGTCTTTGCCGACTTTCCTTCTCACAGCCCTTCCCCATCCTACACTGCACAGGGCTGGTCACTGCCACAAGGTCACCACTGTGGCAACCCTCTCCATTACTGTGGAAATGCAAATTTGCAGAAACCTTCTAGTTGGTAATATGTGCCATGAGCCATGAACAGATATTTTTCTATTTGACCAAGTAATTTATACTCTTAGGAAATCACCTAAAGAAGTAATGAGAGATACAATTTATGCAGCGGTTTTGTTGTCACTTTATCCCCAGTAGCAAAAATTGGGGAATGCTTAAATATCCAATGAAAAGGGATTTGCTAACTTCGAGGCCATTAAAACTTAAGTTTTTAAAGAATATTAACTGGCATATCGCTGTACTAGCCAGCCACAAATAAATAAATAAATAAATAAATAAATAAAATTACTTGCATAGAAACATGCAATATAACGTTGAGGAAAAAATCAGATTGTAAAGCTGAATATCTACTAATACTTGTTAAATAAAATTATAGGAGGCCATTGTTTTGGACTAAACTTCTGCACTAGACCCTAATAGATCACACTAAAAACCAAATATGGAGTCACCCCTGCTGAATTCCAGTCACCAAACTAAAACTAAGTAGTCATCTGATCTTCCCAGAAATCTGGAGAGAGAGAACAGCCACCTTCCTGAACTGGCCAGTTTAAATCTTCATTTGGCACGATAACGAGGTTCCCTCTGCTTTAATCCTTACACAGAGAGATAGGCTGAAGTAACCTGCTGTTAACTAATCAGTCACTTTTCTACTGTTCTGTCTTTCTGTCCCACCTTGCAAGGTAAGTAACTTTGAAATGACCAGTCTGCATTTTGTTCTTTGTTTCTGCTTTCTTCAGCGTCTTCTGTAAATAAAACCAACCTCCTCTGCTCGGCTCACTGGAACACTTATTCTATTCTATGGAATGACATTCAGCCCAATTCTAGAATCGCGATAAACCCAATTGAGATTTCCAACTAAATGTGTTGTAATTTTGTCTTTTGACATACTCCAATATTGCACTCTCCCCTACATCTATGTAATACAGAATAAAAAGGGGCTTCATCTCTGGTGATGACATTAAAGAAAATTTTAGTGTTCTTTTTTATATTTTTCTGAATTTTACTTGTTTTTACAACAAACATTAGCTCTATACTGAGAAAGCTTTTTTTTTTAAAGTAAAGATATTGTTAGCGCATCGAGGTTGAAATAAATGTGTACAATGACAATTAATCAGCAGGCATGTAACTTCAGAACAGGAAAACATTTTAAAGATCGCTTCATCCAACTCCTTTATTTTAAAGATGAGAAAACCTGAAGCTGAGAGAGCCATTTCTTTCTACGTTAACCAGGAAAAACAAAAACAAAAACAAACAAAAAAAATATATATATATATATATATAGTAGCCAAAGAGCTAGATCTCACATTTCCCTGTGACCACTTTCTTTGTCCACCTATCCTGTGCTTCCCTAAACCCTGCTCACCTGTGACACTTGTGACCCCACCCACCACCCCCTCG
>NW_007727074.1:1212-10491 GCF_000696425.1 Galeopterus variegatus | reverse complement strand
CACCGCCCCCCCCAGCCTTTCACCCACCTCCCCCTTCCCCTCACCACTTGCTGCACAGTCCCAGCCACTGAATGAAATTCTCTGGACTCCTTCTGGCGGTACTCAGGAAGAAACTGAATGTTGGTGATACGAAACATCCCAACGAAGTAAAAAGCATCTTTGCTTTCTGTCTTACCTGTAAAATAGGAGAGGAAGCGATTAGGAGGTCTTCCCGCCTGTGATAGGAAGACATTGTCTGATCTATGTCAGTATCAGGCTCCTAAAAGATTTCATTTTAGGCAGCTACATATTTTACGGGTTCATAGGGACTTTTTCCTCCCACACCAAGAAATTCTCCAGTTTTCTGTGACACCAACTGGGTGTCCAACTTTCAATTCAAATCTGACACTAGCTACCCAGAGTAGTGTCAGACCCTACAGGTTAAGTTCCCCCAACACTGCCCCCCACTTCAGATGCCAGTCACAGGTAGTGATTCTCTAGGCTACCCACACTGCTGTCTGAATTGGCTACATTTTGAGGGTTCCCACAAGCCCCTCAGGTTCAATAATTTGCTATAATGGCTCACAGAACTCAGGGAAACACTTTACTTACTGTTACTGGTTTATCATAGAGGATATCATAAGGATAGAAATGAACAGCCAGATGAAGAGGTTCACAAGGGCGAGGTTCACAAGGGTCCCAAGGGCAAGAGCTTCTATCCCTGGGGAGTTGGGGTATGTCAACCTCCCAGCACATTGATATGTTCACCAACCCAGAAGTTCCCTGAACTCTTTGTTTTAGGGTTTTTATGAAGGTTCCATTTTGGAGGCATGATGGATTAAATCTTTGCCCTTTGGTGACTGAGCTCTATCTCCAACGGAGGGGTGGGGGTAGAGGGTGGGGGGTGTTGCTGAAAGTTGCAGTCCTCTAATCACATGGTTGGTTCCTCTGGCAATTTAGCGGCTTTTAGCCACCAGTCATCTGTTTAACAAACAAAAAGACACTCTCAGAACCTCAGTGGAACCTGGGGCTTAGATCAACTGTTATAACAAAAGATGCTCCTATCACTCCATCACCCAGGAAGTTACAAGAGTGTTAGCAGCCCTGCACCAGAAACCAGGGTCAGAGGCCAAACATATATTTCGTCTTATGTCGTAGTACATGTATCTTGTATCAAATATACTAACATGCACAGGATGGGGACTCCAATACAAGTCAACAAATGCTACAGTTACTGAGTAGCATGAGTAAGAATTCTATAAGAAAGGGCTTAGTTATGACACCTGCCCAGAAAGATCAGCTAGATTGACAAAAGCATAATAACAGGGGAGAGAAAAATGCATGTGTAAAATGAAGCTCAAGGAGCTGGAAATTTAAAGTTGCCTAGAAACAGGCAGTGGGTGGAATGAGGAAATAGAACGGTTTAGCATTCCATTCATTTTTAAAAGCTAAAAATGCTTTATATTTATATTTCTGAACTAGTCACGATCTCCTGAGCTTCCTCTTCAGCTCTTCCCATCTCTCCTCTTGCTGCTGTATGGGAAGAAAGTGATGGTAGGAAAAAAGAAATGGGGAAGACAATTTTGGTTTCTTTCTCCTTAAAACTTCAACACCAGCTTTGCAAATGGTGTATCAGTTTGAGGAAGAGGAAAATTTCATCAGAAATACCCAGAGACAGGTTAGACCTGCATTGTTAACACCTAACCTCAAAGGAACACTGATTTTAACTTACTGATATAGAGCCACAGAAGCGTCCAGGCTACGACTGCTAGGATGAATAAAAACACTGTGAAGAGAATGATTTTATTCTGGACATTCCAACAGGGAGCTTTCTTCTTGGATTGCTTCCTGGATATGGCTTTGCCAATGGGTTTTCGTGGTGGGCGACTCCCTGGCAGTGGTGGGCGTCTCCCTGGTAGCTTCCCTTGGGCACTGACCATGTGAACTGAGATATTAGATATCTTAAAAAAAAAAAAAAAGATATATTATCAATTAGTCTAGAGCTTAAATGGAACTACCCAGTCAGGAGAGCTTGGTGCTGAAAAACCTAAATGTATCTGTCAAACTGTTACGTGAGTGTAATACATTGATTTGCTTCAAGCCACACAGTAGAGGTCAGAAAAACTGGACGTTATATGAACCCTAGTGAAATGGTCTCCAGATCCTCTCCTCAACTCTCCAAATCTGCTGCATAGATGTTGTGGAACAGAGGCCTGAATTTCATGGAGTGAAGTAGACTAGAGGATCTGAATGTCAGGAGACTAAGGTAAAGTGTCTGTGTGGGTAGATTCATGTGTATGCACAGTTGTGTGTGTGTATGTGTGTGTGTGTGTGTGTGTGTGTGTGCATGCTTCAGATGTTTGTATTATATTGCTTTCCTCTCACAATCAATTCTTTCTGGGTGAGGCAGGTTTGAAAATAAGAATAAAAGTGAGTTCCTCACAGAAATGAATTGATGTCCTAATTATGGCTTCATGATTAGGCGGTAGGAACAAAAAGTTTAAGGTGATGTGATGATTTGTGTAGGCCTATCTTGAACCCTTGACCTTGGTGTTAAAACATTGCGCACTAACCAACTGAGCTAACCCGCCAGCCCCAAATGCGCTTGTTTCACCATTGCTAGCCACCGAACGGATTAGTGACTCAGTTTCTCAATCATACATAAAAGAATAATTTAAAAATAAAATAAAGAATGAAATAGAGGACTCATTAGATTAGAAAATTATTGGTTTAAGTGTACTGATATGCTAAGTGTTATGCAAGAAGAAAAAATACATTATTTGTTTCCCCACCTTTTATTTTCTCTTCTACCTCTTGTCATTTGATGCTGTGAATTCTTTAATAATGTATCTGAGAGTTTAGCTTCTTTACAGGAGAGATTTATACATGTCATCATACCTGAACTCCAGCGACAGAATAACTTTTAGCCACCCATTCTTTTAAAGGCAACAATCTAGAACACCAATTCCAAAGAAATAATCTCTCTTGTGCTGTTGTTGAGAGTTTCTCACCCTCTCTCACTCTCCCTCAGTTTTCCCTTCAAAATTCATGTCTTCAGTCTTTAATCCTATCAATTAACGGAATAATTTGCAGCCAAGTACGCTCTGAATTATTCATGACGCTCTTATTCTTTTTGCCAAACGCTCTTGTCAATCCCTGGATTGAAATGTTGCTTATATCCCTCTTGGTGAAATCGAACTAGACCCAACTTCATTTCACGTGGTGTCCTGTAGGAGTGATGATGGTGTTTCTAAGTAGAAAAACGTCCCATTGTAAAATGAGTTGCTATGGTGTTAAGCTACTTTCAAGGATCCCCCCCGAAAAAGTACAAGAAAGAAACACACAGAAATGTCAGTACATGTAGAACTGACAAGGCCAAGGTTGGGTCTTTAAGTGCAGGAACACATTATAGGCAGTCTCAGTTAGCACTGATTAAATTTTAAAATGGAATTTGTGTAGAGATCAGTACAATTTCCCTGGAGTTTTAGAAAAACAGCTGCAAATCAATTGTCAAGTACAGTACTTTAAAACAAGCTCACATTTATAAAATGCATTAAGTGCCATAAGAAGATAAAGTATTTTATTATTGTTTCTTTTATTTTTATAAAGTCACACAGTCTCGTTTTAATAACAGGGTCAACAATAAATGGCATTCAAGTAAGAGAAGGCTTCCCGCACTGTACTTACTTTCAGGTCAGCAGGTTTGGGTGAAGCATCACTGTTTACTTTGTCCATTATTAGGTGTTCTATGTGTGACCACCCAGGAGTGTTTCAAAGCCAGTTTTCACCCCCTTCCATGCTTGCTTCAGGGGAATTGAGAGACCAGTCCCCGCATTCAAGCTTGCTTTCAGAGGAATGGAATCAACTTACCTCCACCGGGTCCAGTTCAGAAACTGAAGCTGCCTCGTTGCTTTATCGTGGATGTTAAAGGGACCTAGCACTCAGCTCTGCACCCCAAACTAAAGGCTTCCTAATGTAACTGTGGTATGAGTCAGGCCTCTCACAGTCCAGCCTCTAGGCAAGGTTTTCTTACAAGAAACACAGTCCAACAATCCACAAATATTTACAAGTCATTAAAATTTTTGCCAGCATCTGCTGAAGAATACAAAGAGGTCTAATTTATAACTCTCAGCACCACTTCTTAAAAGTCTCCACACCCCCATTTCTCTTGCTTGGCATCCCCACATGCTGCAGAAGACGCAGTCTCCAAGGCTGCCCTCAGCTCTCCAGCCACACTCTCTGAAAACCCCTAACCAAGAGTATTTCTTTCTGTTTTCCTCCCCCTGCTCTTGTAGTCTTCAGTAAACCTAGGGCCCTTTCTGATGTGAACTCCCGATTTCCTTCACTCCCATTCTTCCCAATGTCAATCTGAATTAGATCCAAGGGCAGGAAGCATAATCCTGAGGGGCAATGTCAAAATCTCCCTTAGCCGAGGAGGAGATTTTGCTTGTACATTAACACATCATTCCCTGGGGGCTCTGGGCATCACTGGAAAGCTGATCAATTGCCCTTTAAAGGAGAAACAGGGCTCTGCTGATCCAGACACAAGCTGCAGCATCATTCAAAGGCTGTGCATAAGGAAGCAAGCGAGAGACTGGCTGCTGAAATTGGTGAAGGATTAGTCAAATTGCCTTATACTTGAAATTGGATCTAACTTGAGGAAGAAAAAATATAATGAAAAACAAATTATGTCATGTTGTACTAATTTGCTTCCTGGGTTTTGTTATTTATGAGTGATACTGATGAAATGACTAGTGATGCTTTAGGCTTTATAATGAAAAAATTAGGAAAATTTAAAATAAGTCTTCTTTAATGGCTCACCATTTCTGTATTATTTCCCTGCTTACTTCTAGAACTAACTCATATCCCACCGATAAGAATAAAATATATGAACTGAGCAATGGCCAGTTGCTCAGTTGACCAAAGTTTAGACAGGCTCCTCTGAGCCCTCTTTTCAACTAGACCTCATCCTTGGACCCTGTCCTGGGCCCACTTTGCTCAGTTGAGGCAAGAATCCTGCTCAGTCAGTTTAGTGGGAATCCCCCCAGCCTTAATATCTGATCAAGTTCCTCATCTCTTACCCTTGATATATAAGCCCTTGGCCTGCCTTTGGCAAGAATCTTATTAGATCAGTTTAGCAGGAATCCCACTATCCCTGATGTCTCCTCATAGTAATTTTCCATCCACTGACCCCTCACGCAGCTCTCTTTGTTGTCTTTGGAATTGAACTTAGATCGATACTGAAGTCTCTTTCCCCTATTGCAACAGTACTGAATAAAATATGTATTTTCCATCCACTGACCCCTCACGCAGCTCTCTTTGTTGTCTTTGGAATTGAACTTAGATCAATACTGAAGTCTCTTTCCCCTATTGCAACAGTACTGAATAAAATACGTCTTTACAGCCTTGATAGAGTTTGGATGTGTTGTTCCCCCAAAACTCATGTGAAAATCGGATCCCCAACTTAGCAATGTTGGGAGTAGTTTGGGTTATGGGGGCAGATCTGTCATGAATAGGTTAACGCTCTGGGGGTGGTAGTGAGTGAGTTCTCGCTCCATTAGTTCCTGTAACAGCTGGTTGTTTAAAGGAGCCTGGCACCTCCCCTCTCTCTCTTTCTCTCTCTCTCTCTTCCTCTTGCCATGTGACCTCCTTGTACCTTCTGGCTGCCTGCCACTTTCTGCCATGAGTAGAAGCAGCCTGAGGCCAATGCCAGATGCAGCTGTCCCAGAATTGTGAGCCAAATAAACCTCTGTTCTTTATAAATTACAGGTATTCTGTTATAGCAACACAGAATGTACTGATACAAACCTTTCACTCGTGTCCCGTTCTGTTTCCCTTTGATACCACCAAGAGTGGGAAGTAACAGCAAATAACAGCAGGCTGCAGAATTCAAAAACAATCATAAAATTATCTGAAAACTGCCTTTTTATCATCATGCCAGCACTTGTAAACAATGTCACTAATAAAATATTCCTTCTTGAAAAAAAAATATTTAATTGGTTTAAATTCTAAACAATTGCTGTCATTACAACTGAGTTTTAATAATATATGTGTAAGCTTCAAATAAGTATATCCTTATTACTCATCTTTTAATAAATAATGAATGTCATGTAGAAGTTAACTTGGAGATCTTCCAATTGTACAGTTGGTCTCAAACACTAGAAGACTCTGTGACATACGTTTATTTCAAGAGTAAGTTTCTAACAGTCTGGAATTATTTGCATTTACTTAGGGCAGAGTCCTCTCCAACAACCTCTGTGGGACTACATATTCCTGGATTTAAGCAGAAGATTTGAAGCAACCAATAATAGTCCAATGTTTGTGAAGACAAAGAAACAGAACTTCAGTCATTTTATTTTGTCCTTTTATGTAACCATTCACAGTTAATTTATATTTAAAACTTGATACAGTTATACAGAGTGTGAGTTGTGAGGAATGATATTTTTATACATAATATTTTGTATGCAATATTTATTTTGTTAATTTTATTTTCAGTAGAATAATTATATATACAATGTTTAGTAAATTTTTTCACTGGATTTTTTTCTAGACATTATTATTATTTGTTTTATATCATGATTCTTTTTTTTGGCCAATATAGGGTTTCAAACCCTTGACCTTGGTGTTATCAATATCAGCACTGCACTCTAACCAACTGAGCTAACTTGCCAGCCCTTATTTCATGATTCATACTGAAAATAATTTCATTGCATAGAGGAAGAGGTCATTAAAAAAAGATCCACTCTAAATGAACAGATATGTGATAAAGCCAGTATAGCAAAATGTTAATGATAGAATCTAGGTGTGAGTATATACATTTACACTACAAAATTCTTTCAACTGCATGTTTGAAATTTTTCTTGAAAAAATGTTGGGGAGGGAAATTATCACTCGGGAGTCTAATACACTAGACATGCTACTGGTTTTGACAGATGATGGCAAAGAAAGCTGGGATGTAAGATAAACAAGCTTGCCACATGCTAGGTAAACAAGCACGTGTTGATCTGCTTGTTACTTTTGCTGGTGTGGAAATTCTGGTACAGAGGCCTTTAATCCCAGAACATATAATCAAAGGCAGTCACAATAGCCAGATATAGGTTGGTGTTTCCCATCATAAGCAGCCTGAAAAACAGTGGAGAGATTTGTTTCCTTCCTAGGAGCAAGGACTCCTGTGCTAAGGGAAGTGGGCAGGTGTTTGCCAGCTGACCAGCCAAGCAGATAGCATGCTGGGACCTGAATCAAAGGAGAAACATATCTTCACTGGATTCAGCAGTGATCACTGGGGGCACACACTTACCAATACATGAATTCAACACCTGAAAGTACTTCAAATATTTCAATCTTCTATCCCAGCGCTGAGACCAGTGCATCATGAAGACCTGGAGGTAGGTCCAAGTCATGCATCTAACATGAGCAAGGTTTTGAGCTCCTGGCACAGAAAGCATTTAGCAGCGAATGATGCTTCCAATTCTGCCTCATCAGTGGAGAGGCCAGCTCTTCAGCAACTGATAACTGAATTTCTGCTACTTAAGACCCACTTCAATTATGATAAATGCCACATGCAAAGTTGCCGTCTGATCACTGCTCACCACTGAGCTCTCTGCAGAGGGGGAGTAAATCCTGTCAACCTGTGATTCCTCTGGATTCACTCCCCCTCTGCAGAGAGCTGTGCAGTGAACTTAAGGTCACACTCTGAGGTAGTGGGAGTTAGGATTTCAACATATATTTTTTGGGAGACACAACTAAACCCAGAACACCCAGCAAGGCCTATAGGAGTGACAGATCCTTGGAGGATTGTCTGTCTGTCTCAATAGAGTAAACTTGATTCACATAGACAGCACTACAAAAACTCTAGAGCCTGGGCATAGTCTGGTATAGATGAAGGTGGAATTCTAACCATTTACCCAAATGTTATCCCGAAACCCCACCCTACTCCTCTGACTTTCCCTGTGTGTGGCACGGAGGCAGGAGGATGGGGCAGCGAGACTCAGTCATGGCCCAGGAGGAGCCCTAAGGACAGCATCCATGGGCAGACTTCTTAATCCCTAGGGGCAAATGTTGAAACAAGACTGTCCTGTTATTAAACTAGACCAGTAATGGGAAAGTAAGGGGGTTGATAGCTAATGCCTATTTTCTTTCTGGTACAGTGGACCCACTAAGAAGACCTCTTTCCCCTTTTTAATTGCCTAGTATGAAAAGTGCTCAATTCAGTATACACATGTGGTTGGGCAGAGGGACACTGGGACAAACTAGTCTAGAAGCCACTCTAACTCACATACCTAACTAGACAAATCTAAGGAGGCCAAGATTGACCCAAGTTGGAAAACAGCTTGGTAAATAGTCCACGCATAGAAAGCTACCCTCCTCTTGAGCTAGCGTAGCATCTGGCTTGCAGGAGGAGCTGAATCAGCTTAATGTTTGATGAAGGAATGAATCTGCTATACCAAAAAGTATTGGATTTGGAAATTATGCAAAGGTCACTAGATTACAGAGGAATATTGTTTTAAAACCTACTTTAAAATTCAGACTGACCAGAATGATAGGATAGGGTTGGGAAAATGACATAACGACAGAAAATGAGAACGATTATATACAAAGAATGAAATAAAACAGATGAATCAAAATGAACTTGGCGTAGAGAGGTATGAAGACCAATGAGAGAAAAAAATGAGAGGAGGAAAAAACAAAGGGATGAGAACAATAAAAACATCTTAAATGTGCATCCCATGGCTTAAATAGGCCTGGAGAGCATCTCACTTTTTAGCAGTCAAGAATCAGTCCTGCACTGCTCTGCACCAAATCCATCTCAGTAATTTATGTTGCCCAATGCTCCCAGTTTCTTTGCTGTGTAGCCCCTGTCATACCACCTTGCCCATAGACTATGTGCATATACTGAAGTCTAAAATAAGTACTATTTAACTGTTTGCTCATTATCCTAAGTCATTCCCAAGTAGAGTCCCCAACAGCCTTGATGTAATTTACAAATGGTAAATGAGAGAAATGCCTAAGTATATGTTCTAGCCATTTTTACCAAAACTCAGATGATTGGAAAGACAGTTGAAATCCAAATAAAAACATCAGTGATGTGATAAAACAGAAATCCCACCCTTCCCCCACCCCCAAATGTGGAAATATTTCAGAATCAAATTAGATGCTTTCTACTAGAAACATTTTTGGTGTTATGAGGCTGTGCTCTAACCAACTGAGCTAACCGGCCAGCCTAAAAACAGTTTTGGCTTTCCAACATTTCTTGCCCTAATTGAGGAGTTAGACAGTGCTGGAGCAGTTGTATTTTTTTTT
>NW_007727074.1:0-664 GCF_000696425.1 Galeopterus variegatus | reverse complement strand
TTTTTTTTTCTCAATTTGCACCCATAGGTTCAGTTTTGTTCCTGCCAACACATAGAATGCCTATGTGTGGTTTGTGTAACATTCGCTACTAAATTATTTTCCATTCATTCCCACTGGCATCTCTATTTGATTAGGCTTACCTAAAACCTCAGGGTATCTGAGGTTTGTTTTTTTGCCATAGGGTCTCCCGGCTGTCATATTGTTACTGATCTCATTTGAAAATTCTAAAGTATGCTTGGTTAAGTTCATGGGCCTAGCAACAGGATGCAAAAGTGGAATTTTACTGATTCTCCAAGAGGCTGAGTGCCTTTGACTATTTGAGGGTGCTTGCTGGCATCCTCTCACTTTGTCTCCAAGCATAAAGGGCATATGAGTACATGTCTCTGCAAAGTGATCATTCAGTGCATCAATTTGCTCGAATGGACTGGAAAGAGTTTTACCTTAAATGGTATTTTTGCACTTCTTTCATGAGTTAAATTCACTAGAAGTCCTTGATAGCACCACCCACAGTTAGACACAGCTGCCAAATCCCCTTTCTCAAAGACACAGGCTTTTCAGACTCACCAATAAAAATGCCTTAGTACTTTAGCAAACCAGTGGAGAATGGAATCTGTCCAGAAGCCTGGTATCAGACTGTGAGAGCCGCTGTTCTCCAAGGTAATCC
>NW_007727073.1:484855-485489 GCF_000696425.1 Galeopterus variegatus | reverse complement strand
TCCCGGTCCGGTATGGGGGCGACACTGAGGGTTGCGATCCGTTGCCGGACATGGAAAAAAAAGACCCAAAAAAAAAAGTTTCTGATGAGAAATCCACTGATAATCTTATTGAAAATCTATGTATGTGATTAGTAGCTTTTCTCTTGCTAGTCTCAAGATTCTCTGTGTTTGGTTTTCAAAAGTTTGATTATAATGTGTCTTGGTGAGGATCTCTTTGTGTTTATCCTACTCAGAGTTTTTTGATCCTCTTGGATGTTTATATTCATATCTTTCATCAAACTTGGAAAATTTTCACCCAATGTTTTTTCAAATAATCTCTTTGCTCCTTTTCTCTCTCTTCTATTTTTGGTTTCCCACAATGCCTATGTTGGTCCACTTGATGGTATCCTGCAGGTGCCTTAGACTCCATTCACTTTTCTTCAATCTCTCTTCTTTCTTTACCTCAAACTCAATAATTTCAATTGTTCTACAAGTTCACAAATTCTTTCTTCTGTTTGCTCAAATATGGTTTTGAATCCTTCTAGTAACTTTTTCATCTCAGTTGTATTTTTTAGCACTATAATTTTTGCGGGTTTCTTCTTAGGTTTTCTATCTCTATTTATATTTTTATTTTATTCATAATTGTTTTCTCTAC